>NC_079198.1:125901881-126041881 GCF_029499605.1 Hyla sarda | reverse complement strand
TGGGGTCATTGTCCTGCTGGAAGACCCAAGATCTCGAACACAACCCAGCTTTCTGACACTGGGCTGTATAGTGCGACACAAAATCCATTGGTAATCCTCAGATTTCATGATGTCTTGTACACATTCAAGGCACCCAGTGCCAGAGGCAGAAAAACAACCCCAAAACATCATTGAACCTCCACCATATTTCAGTAAACGGTAGAATGATGTGCTTTACCAAAAAGCTCTACCTTGGTCTCATCTGTCCAAAAGACGCTTTCCCAGAAGGATTTTGGTTACTCAAGTTCATTTTGGCAAAATGTAGTCTTGCTTTTTTGTCTCTGTGTCAGCAGTGGGGTCCTCCTGGGTCTCCTGCCATAGTGGGGTCCTCCTGGGTCTCCTGCCATAGCGTTTCATTTAATTTATGTTGAGTTTGCGCTGACACTGATGCTCCCTGAGCCTGCAGGACAGCTTGAATATCTTTGGAACTTGTTTGGGGCTGCTTATCCACCATCCGGACTATCCTGCATTGACACCTTTCATAAATTTTTCTCTTCCGTCCACGCCCAGAGAGATTATCTACAGGGCCATGGGTTGTAAACTTCTTGATAATGTTGCGCACTGTGGACAAAGGCAAATATAGATCTCTGGAGATGGACTTGTAACCTTGGGATTGTTGATATTTTTCCACAATTCTGGTTCTCAAGTCCTCAGACAGTTCTCTTCTCCTCTTTTTGTTGTCCATGCTTAATGTGGCACACAGACACGCAATGCAAAGACTAAGTAAACTTCTCTCCTTTTTATCTGCTTTCAGGTGTGATTTTTATATTGCCTGCACCTGTTACATGCCCCAGGTGAGTTTAAAGGAGCATCACATGCTTGAAACAATCTTATTTTTCCACAATTTTGAAAGGGTGCCAATAATTTTGTCCAGACCATTTTTGGAGTTTGGTGACATTATGTCCAATTAGCTTTTTTTCCTCCCTTTTTTGGTTTAGTTCCAATCCACACAAAGGGAATAAACATGTGTATAGCAAATCATGTGTTACTGCAATCCTTTCCTGTGAGAAATACTTCATTTTCTTGAAAAATTTCAGGGGTGCCAACTAGAGTTGAGCGAACTTACAGTAACTTTGATTTGTCACAAACTTCTCAGCTCGGCAGTTTATGACTTATCCTGCATAAATGAGTTCAGCTTTCAGGTGCTCCGGTGGGCTGGAAAAGGTGGACACAGTCCTAGGAAAGAGTCTCCTAGGACTGTATCTACCTTTTCCAGCCCACGGGAGCACCTGAAAGCTGAACTAATTTATGCAGGATAAGTCATCAACTGCCGAGCCGAGAAGTTGATGAATCGAATTTACTGTAAGTTCGCTCATCTCTAGTGCCAACATTTACGGCCATGACTGTATAGTGCCTGCACCATCACTACTAACTGTATGGTGATTGCAGGTACGAGCAGTGGGAAACATTGAGGACATTGCACCACTGACTGTAGCCACCTCAATCAGCTGATTGTCGGACCCCCACCAATCTACTGGCCATCCATTTTAATGCCTGGATAGCCCCTTTAAATTGGTTTTCCAGGGAAAAATAGTAAATAGCCAATTGATGGGAGAGTCCATCAATAGCTGATCAGCAGGGTAACAACAACTATAACCCCCACTGATCAGCTGTTCTGCACAGCCAAAGTCGGCCGGCGATAGGCTGAGCGGCAGTGTGAAAACGCTTCAGGACACAAAATTCTTCACTACACCGGCACCTGTGGCCAAAAATGTCACAACGCCGCTCAGCCTATCGCCGTCCGAGTCGGACTGCGCTGCGGCTGGTGATTGGCTGATTCATCCGACCACCGGCAACCAGGAAGTGGATAGCGGCGGAGACCGGAGCCGATTACCGGAGGCCCCGAGGGAGCGGAGGAAGGTATGTACATCTTTATTTTTTTTACTGCCGGCACCATGGGGGACAATTTTTATGGTCTGGAGTTCTCCTTTAATGAATGCGCTTAAAGTATGGTTAAAGGGGTACTCCAGCACTAAGCACTAAGGGGTACTCCAGCCCTAAGACATCTTATCCCCTATTCAAAGGATAGGGATAAGATGCCTGATTGCGGGGGTCCCGCCATCTTATCCCCTATTCAAAGGATAGGGATAAGATGCCTGATTGCGGGGGTCCCGCCACTGGGGACCCCCGTTATCTTCCACGCCGCACCCCATTAGAATCAGTCCCCGGAGCGTGTTCGCTACAGGTCTGATTACTGCCGATCAGGGGGACGGAGCATAGTGACGTCACGGCTCTGTCCCGTGTGACGTCACGCTCTGCTCCCTCAATGCAAACCTATGGGAGGGGAGTGGCAGCTGTCACGCCCCTCCAATAGACTTGCATTGAGCGGGCGGAGCATGACGTCACCCGGGGGGCAGAGCCGTGACGTCACTATGCTCTGTCCTCGTGGTCGAGATAGACTCGGCCTGAGGACCTCCAGCGGTTCCGGAAGCCGATAAAGGTGGGTGCTGCATGGTAGATCCCGGGGGTCCCCAGCAGCGGGACCCGATCTGACATCTTATGCCCTATCCTTTGATTAGGGGATAAGATGCCTAGGGGCAGAGTACCCCTTTAATATTTTACTATATTGCAATGCGTTTCAATCCCAAACTGGGACCTTCATCAGGCATGCTTGATGAAGATCCCAGTTCGGGATTGAAACGCGTTGCAATATAATAAAATCTTAACCATACATCTAATGGGAGAAGCGCCTTCATTCAGAGGAACCACTTTCTATATGCTCGTATCATTCCCCTACCGGATTGACTGACGTCATCCCCGGGAGTTCCTCGTGGCAGCTTTTCCGGAAGGAAGGAGGGAGGGGGGAGAGGAAGGAGGGAGGGGGGGGGGGAGGGGAGAGGAAGGAGGGGGGAGGGGAGAGGAAGGTGGGAGGGGAGAGGAAGGAGGGAGGGGAGAGGAAGGAGGGAGGGGAGAGGAAGGAGGGAGGGGAGAGGAAGGAGGGAGGGGAGAGGAAGGAGGGAGGGGAGAGGAAGGAGGGAGGGGAGAGGAAGGAGGGAGGGGGGAGAGAGGTGGGAGGGAGAGGGAGGGAGGGGAGAGTAGAGGAAGGGTAGAGTAGAGGGAGAGAGGAAGGGAGGGAGGGAGGAGAGAGGTGGGAGGGGGAAGAGTGTGGAGGGAGGGGGAGGAGTGTTGAGGGAGGGGGAGGAGAGGGAGGGAGGGAAGAAGGGGAGAGGTAGGAGGTAGGGGAGGGAAGAAGGGGGGCAGATGAAGGAGGGAGGGAGAGAATCAGCAGTATGGGATGGAGACAAAGATAAAATAATTTTTTTGCTAGCTACTAGATTCATAATATATTTGTCGAGTCCTGACACAGTATATACAGCTCACATTCTATTCCATATATTACACAGAGCATGTGCAGCTTACACTATACACTCCATATCCCATATACAGTGACCCCCGACCTATGATGGCCCCGACATACGATCATTTCAAGATACGATGGTCTCTCAGAGGCCATCGTGTGTTGAAGGCAGCATCAACATACGATGCTTTTGTATGTCGGGGCCATCGCATAAACGGCTATCCTGCAGCGCAGACTGCTTCAGCTGCCACCGAATAGGGGTTTACGGTGTGCTGTGTGCCCCGACGATCACTTACATGTCCTCAGGGCTCCGGCGCGTCCTCTTCGGGATCCCCTGCTATGCCGGCGCTCTCCTTCAACGCCATCATGTCGTCGCGCACGCCGTCCCGTCATCCAATAGGAGCGGCGTGCATAGCGACGTGATGGTGGCGACAGAGAGCAGGGATCCCTCGCAGCAGACACATTCCGGAGCGACGGGGACACCACGGGGATGCGGCGACAACGATGGAGGGCGTCATCCAGGGCAGCAGTGACGGGTCCGGAGCAGCGGGGACACGGGTATAACCTCCTATACTTTACATTGCACGGATCCCTCAACATACGATGGTTTCAACAAACGATGGTTCATTTGGAACGGATTACCATCGAATGTTGAGTGATCACTGTAATACATAGAGAATGTGCAGCCCACAATATATATAAGTTTTAAGGGGATCAAAAACATTCAGCCGCTCCTGAAATATAGGACAATCTTACAATATGGAAATGGCTAAACGGATTGGGGTAAGGAATACAACATTTTACCTCAGGGGTGTGGAAATTTTATAAAAAACTACTTGTCCACGGGACTAAAATGGAGCAAAATCTACTTGTCCCGGCCAATTTTCGCTTTTACGCACTCATTTTTTCCTCCTCGCCCTATAATAGCCATAACTACCTACTATAATGACACCTTTTAATTTTTCAATAACATTCTCTGAACCAAAAAATATATATATATTTGGGGAAGTGAAATTGAAATAGTAAGAGATAATTTTGCAGATTTGGTGGTTTTCTTTTCTGCGCCATTTACCTTGTGGTTGAGGTAACATGTTAGTTTTATACTTTAGGCGCCTGATTACAGCGATACCAGATTTGTATAGTTTATGTCATGTTTTACTAATTCTGAACTTTTTCTAATTTTTTTTAATTGCCATTTTTTAACCCCTGTAGCTTTATTTTTTTTCTGCATTCCAGGCTGTATGAGGGCTCATGTTCTGCGCCATAATCTGTTTTTTGTATCGGTACCATTTTGGTATTGATCTGACTTTTTAATCGCTTTTTAACTTTTTTTTTATGGGATATTATAAAAATTGCAAATCTGTGGTTTGGTATTTTTTACATTTACCGTACGGGATACATAATGTTATATTTTAATAGGTTGTACAATTACATACGAAGCGATACCAAATATGTTTATTATGTTTGCATGTTTTTATATAGGAAAAGGGGGTGATTTGAACTTTTAACATGGAAGGGGTTAATGCAGCGGTCTTCAAACTGTGGCCCTCCAGATGTTGCAAAACTACAACTCCCAATTGTAGTTTTGTAACATCTGGAGGGCCACAGTTTGAAGACCACTAGGTTAATGTGTCTTTCAAACTTTTATTAAAACTTTTTTTTTACACTTTATTAGACTTATAGGAGGAATCACTAGATTCCTCAGACAGATGAATAGATTCTATTGAACTCTATTAATCTGTGAGCTCTGTGATCCATTGATAGAGCCTGGTCCAGCCAGGATCTATCAATGACAGAGCCGGGACAGGAGGAAGCAGAGGTAAGTCCTCCGGCTACCTCCATAGTGGATCGCCCCCAGTGCGATCGCGCCCTGGGGGGGGGGGGGGGGGGGCGATCCACCCCACTAGCCTACCAGGGAGCATTCACATCTCCCTTTAGACGCCGCTGTCAGCTTTGACAGCGGCGATCTAAAGGGTTAATAGCCAGCCGCGGTGATCGCCGCATGCTGGCTATTAGCGGCGGCCCCCGGCTACTGAGAACAGCCGGGGGCTGCAGAGTATGGAGCGGGCAGGAGTCGGGAGCCCACTCCATACATACTGCAGAGCGCCGCAAGCATCTCCCCGTGCAGACGCGCCTCCTCCCCTCAGCTCTCCGAAGCTACAGCTGGGGGGAGTGAAGGCAGAGGACGCAGGTCTGCACGGGGAGCAACAAGCCACGCCCCCTCATCTCCCCCCGCACGTCTGCAGAGCAGGGGAGAGAAGACAAATACTGTACACAGCTTCTCATCTCCCCTGCTCTGCTTCGGAGGACACAGTTTTTTATTGTAGGAGGCGGCAGAGTATGGAGCGGGCAGGAGTCGGCAGCCCGCTCCATACAGACTGCAGATCGCCACCGCACTTGTCAGGTCCGGCCCTGCTTGCCCGAAGCCGGGCTAAGGGCCGGACAAATTCACTTGCCCGGCGCCCAAAACTGCTAGTCCCGGGCGTCGGGCGATAGGAATTCCACATCCCTGTTACCTACAAGTACCATCACTAACCACCTGTGTATTCAAGTTAGGGGGTTGATCCATTTGTCAGTTTCCCCTTATATGATGGCTGCAGATTATGAAAAACGTAGCAAAAAAAAAAAAAAAAAAGGTTTAGTGGACCTGAAGGTGACAATACTAAGTATATGATGTCCCTGTACAATACAAAACAGTGAACAAAAAAAAAGTTAGGTGCTCAGATGCTGCAGATCAGACAAAATGACATATGATCGGCCATTAGTGTCCTCGCCTTGTCATTGTTGTCCCCTAGTCTCCCTTGTGTGTATCACTGTCATTGCCATCACCTCATCTCCCTCATGTGTGTCAGTCATTGCCATCACCTCATCTCCCTCATGTGTCACTGTCATTGCCGTCCCCTCATCTCCCTCGTGTGTCACTGTCGTTGCCATTCCATAATCTCCCTCATGTGCGACTGTCATTGCCGTCCCCTCATCTCCCTGGTTTGTGTCACTGTCATTGCTGTCACCTCATCTCCCTCATGTGTGTCACTTATTGCTCTCCCCTCATGTGTCACTGTCATTGCCGTCCCCTCGTGTGTCACTGTCATTGCCATCCCCTCGTGTGTCACTGTCATTGCCGTCCCCTTATCTCCCTCATCTGTGTCACTGTCATTGCCGTCCCCTCGTGTGTCACTGTCATTGCCGTCCCCTCGTGTGTCACTGTCATTGCCGTCCCCTCGTGTGTCACTGTCATTGCCGTCCCCTCGTGTGTCACTGTCATTGCCGTCCCCTCGTGTGTCACTGTCATTGCCGTCCCCTCGTGTGTCACTGTCATTGCCGTCCCCTCGTGTGTCACTGTCATTGCCGTCCCCTCGTGTGTCACTGTCATTGCCGTCCCCTTATCTCCCTCATCTGTGTCACTGCCGTCCCCTCGTCACTGTCATTACTGCCATCTCATTTATTTAAACCTTGCAAAAACAGTCAGACCACGAAATGCTTAGTCGTCATGGTGACCTGGGATTTGTCAAGCCCTTATATAAGGAAGTTGTATATATTATATCATCACATGACACCATTATCACTGCTGCACATTGTTCTATATATTGTATCCAGGATGATCTGACACTGAATGACATCCCTGAAGGATACAGTGTAACAGTGACGTCATCCCTGAAGGATACAATGTAACAGTGACGTCACGTGACACACAGACCTTCATCTCTCCATATGAATGGAGAAGCACAGCCAATCACATGACAGCTTTCACTTCTCACAGAACCGTTAGAAGCTAAGAGCGAGGACCTGATTGGTTGCTATGGCCGCCGCTCCTCTGTTGCTATAGCTGCTCTCCCGCATTGTGTCACGTATATGACCCGCACAGCGCCTATACATCGTGCACACAGCGGTATATAGTGGGGGAGGGGGCACACAAAGCCTGGAGGAGGAGGGGGATGGGGAAATGGCGGGACCGGGGTGAGAGGCTCTGGCGATGGCTCCCGGGCAGTTACCTTCATCCGTTCCCGGCACTGGCTCGGGGTGCGCTCGTAGCCCAGCTCAGCCAGGGCCCGGGAGACCCGGTCGTACATGGCGGGCCCGGGCGCCTTGGTGCCGAAGATGGTGCCGGCGCCCTCCAGCTGCTGGTACCGCGCCTCCACCAGCCGCTCGTTCCCCCATACGGCGATGAGCGCGTTGGTCTCGGCCGGTGTCCACGACATGCCGCGGCAGGCGGTGGAGAAGGACACGGAGGGGGAGGCCCCGCTCAGGCCCGCTGTGGCCGCCCCGCCGCCAGTCACACCGGCGCTGAGAGGAGACGAGCGGCTCGGGGTGGACGGGTTGGACAGGGAGCGGTTCCCGTCGCTGAGCCCGGGGGAGGGCGGCGACAAAACCTCGCTCTTCGGGATTTTCAGACAAGACGAAGCCTCGGACGGAAGCTCCGAATTACAGGGCGCCGCCATCTTCCCCCTTGTGTGCGACCGGAAGTGACGTGAGAGAAAGGGGCGGGCCGCGCGAGCTGCGGTGCAGAGGACGCTTCGTGTCGGAAGCAATTAGGCGGGAAACAGGAACCGACGGAATCGTAACCGGAAAAGGCGTCACCGAGCGGCGGCTGTACACCGGGCCATCCTCCAGGGGCCTCATCCTACCGTTACGCGTCTTATACACGGTATATATCTGGATATTTTACCTCAACGTTCATGTAAATACCTCATAACCCACATGGAGACAGACACGTGTTTGTGCTACACTAGTTACACGCCAGAACAAGACCAGGTTACCTCAGTGTTGTATACGGTTTTGTGGTCTACCTTTATGTTAGTGGAGAAGGTTTGTGTCCATTTGAATGTCTATTTTAAACCTGTATTTTTTGTTTATATGTTAGGACTCATTCCCACAACGTTTTCGGAATATGGCAGTCGGATCCGGCAGGAGAACTCGTAAACTGTCCACTGTCATGTCCCCGCTGCACCCTATTTATAGTGACTGTGGTCGGCTCATTTTTGCCTTCTACAGTGGTCCCTCAACATACGATGGTAATCCGTTCCAAATGGACCATCGTTTGTTGAAACCATCGTATGTTGAGGGATCCGTGCAATGTAAAGTATAGGACAGTGGTCTACAACCTGCGGACCTCCAGATGTTGCAAAACTACAACACCCAGCATGCCCGGACAGCCAACGGCTGTCCGGGCATGCTGGGTGTTGTAGTTTTGCAACATCTGGAGGTCCGCAGGTTGTAGACCACTGTTAGAGGAAGTTGTACTCACCTGTCCCCGCTGCTCCGGACCGTCACCGCTGCCCGGGATGTCGCCGTCCATCGCTGTCGCCGCGTCCCCGGGGTGTCCCCGATGCTCCGGCAAGGCCTCTTCTTCCCCGGCATCCGCACTCTCCGTCGCCGCCATCACGTCGCTACGCACACCGCTCCTATTGGATGACGGGACGGCGTGCGCAGCGACGTGATGACGATGGAGAGCGCTGACGATGCAGGGGTTCCCGAAGAGGACGCGCTGGAGCCCCCGAGCACAGGTAAGTTATCGTCATCGGACCACACGGGGGACCGTAAACGGCTATCCGGTGGCAGCTGAAGCAGTCAGCGCTGCCAGATAGCAGTTTATGCGATGGCCCCGACATACAAAAGCATCGTATGTTGATGCTGCCTCTGAGAGGTCATCGCACGTTGAAATGATCGTATGTCGGGGCCATCGTAGGTCGAGGGGGTCACTGTATCCGATGTCGTTGCCAGACTGACTACCGTGGTCTGCCACGTTTTTTTTAGTCCGGCAATAAAACTGATCTGGTAAAAAAAAAATTAGCCAACCAGAGTCCCTATGTGACACATTCCCGCTCGTTCAAATGACGGGAAAACTGCTGTATCTCCAAAATGTGGTGTGAAGGCACCCTTAACCCCTTTAAAAGAGGACTCTGGGATAGAGAGGTTTTAGGCAGCTTTATCAGTCTGTCAGGGATAAAAATAATAATAATAATTTACTTAGGCCTCGGTCACATTGATGTTGGACTCCGCTATTCCGAGTTCCGTACGCAATTCGGCCAGGAGGACGGGAGTTCAGCAGAGAAAAAAAATAGTGCAAGCTCTATTTTTATTCTGGTAAAACCGACAGACCCCATGAAAGTGAATGGGGGCCGTCATAACCCGGTAGTAACAGTTTGCATCTAGAGATGAGTGAACTTACAGTAAATTCGATTTGTCACGAACTTCTCGGCTCGGCAGTTGATGACTTATCCTGCTTAATTTAGTTCAGCTTTCAGGTGCTCCGGTTGGCTGGAGACTCTTTCCTAGGACTGTATCCATCCTTTCCAGCCCACCGGAGCACCTGAAAGCTGAACTCATTTATGCAGGATAAGTCACTAACTGGTGAGCCGAGAAGTTTGTGACGAATCGAATTTACTGTAAGTTCGCTCATCTCTATTTGCATCCAACCTGTTTTAGGGTCCGATCAGCTCGAAAGAAAGTAAAAGAGGAAAAAAAGAAAAAAAAACACGATCAGACTAGGGCTGGGCAGTAAACCGGTTCATACCGAATACGGAATTTTTTGGGCTGCACGATATGAATTTTCCCCCATACCGCAATACCGGTTGGGCCTCGGGAATGTATTATCAGCCTAGTGCAGCGCTGTCCCCACATCGGGGAACTAATCCTATGTGATGACCCCGATCGGCCCAACTGAGCAGCCGGGAAGCATTTACTTTCACTTTCGATGCGGCGCTCAGCTTTGAGCGCCGCATCGGAAGGGTTAATAGCGCGTGGCCAAACGATCGCAGCCGCACGCTATTAGCCGCGGGTCCCGGCTGTGAATAGGCGCCGGGACCATCCCGCTATGACGCGGGGTCCCGCCGGGACCCCGCGTTATAGACAGGGACCGGACTTAGGACGTACTCATATGTCCTATGTCCTTAAGGGGTTAAACCGCACGGTCAATGGCGTACGCGCAAAAAAATTTCAATGTCCAAAATAACGTATTTTTGGTCGCTTTTTATATCATGAAAAAATGAATAAAAAGCGATCAAAAAGTCAGATCAATACAAAAATGGTACCTCTAAAAACTTCAGATCACGGCGCAAAAAAAATGTTCCCTCATACCGCCCCATATGCAGAAAAATAAAAAAGTTATAGGGGTCAGAAGATGACAATTTTTTAAACGTATACATTTTTCTGCATATAGTTATGATTTTTTACAGAAGTACGACAAAATCAAACCTATATAAGTAGGGTATCATTTTAACCGTATGGGCCTACAGATTAAAGAGAAGGTGTCATTTTTACCGAAAAATGTACTGCGTAGAAACGGAAGCCCCCAAAAGTTACAAAATGTCGTTTTTTCTTCAATTTCGTCGCACAATAATTTTTTTCCGTTTCGCCTTAGATTTTGGGGAAAAATGACTGTCACTGCAAAGTAGAATTGGCGCAAAAAATAGGCCATCATATGGATTTTTAGGTGCAAAATTGAAAGGGTTAGGATTTTTAAAAGGTCAGGAGGAAACAACGAAAGTGCCAAAAACAGAAAAACCTGTGGTCCTTAAAGGGGTACTCCCACCCTAGACATCTTATCCCCTATCCTTATTCTTGCATGCGGCACCCACCTGTGTTCTCACCGGAACCGCTGGAGGGTTTGAGTCGCGACGCCGGGAACGGAAGTCTGTGACGTCAGGACTCCGCCCCCATGTGCCATCACTCCCCCTCGCATAGACTTGCATTGAGGGGACGGGCGTGACGTCACAGACTTCCATTCCCGGCGTCTCGACTCAGACCCTCCAGCGGTTCCAGTGAGAACACAGGTGGGTGCCGCATGCAAGAATGCAGGGGTCCTCAGCGGCGGGACCCCTGCGATCAGACATCTTATCCCCTATCCTTTGGATAGGGGATAAGATGTCTAGGGTGGGAGTACCCCTTTAAGGGATTAAATGTATCTCCCGCCATATTGCTGTGGTCTAGAATGTAAACGAGCCCTTAGACTAGGTTCACATTACTGTTTTGATCCGTTCTGTTTATATTCCTTAACAGACCAAAAGACTGATGCAAAATGTCCATTATTTTACCAGACTATTACAATAGATCTGTTGAAATATCAGATTATTAGAATCCGCTGTTCTATATTTATGCCTTTTATTTTAACACCCTTTTCTACTGGCTTTATTTCCTCTTTTACCTGAACAGGAAACTATAAAGGCTGCAACAAAAGAGGGAACTTCAGTCTGTTTTGAAGCATTGAGAAGGAGGGTGCTGTTTGGTTCTCTTTGCCGTCAGACATTTGCCCCTTGTGCTGAATCACAATGCTGCCTGTTCATATTCTTTACAGTTTTGACGTCTTACTGCTAAGGGTTCAATGGAGAAAACGGCTAGAAGAGGAGAGACGGGAACGTCGCCGTCGCTATGTGATCCACCCAAATATGTCGGATCACCTGACACGTGGGGCGCATAGCACTCTATATGTGGAGCTCCGTCGCCACCCTGAAAAGTTCAGGGACTTCTTGAGGATGTCCGTAGAGAGTTTTGATGTTCTTCTTCAGCAAGTAAAGACTAGGATTCAGTGCCAGGACAACCAATTACGAAGGAGGGTATCGCCAGAGGAACGCCTCATTGTTACCCTAAGGTATGTATTTTTATTGCAGCTTGTGTACACGTATCATTATATTGTGTCAAATTCTAAATCCATTTTATTATTATTCCAGGTTCCTAGCCACTGGAGAAAGCTTTTCATCACTGAATTTCCAGTTTTTTCTTGGAAAATCTACAATCTCAAGCATTGTGCGGGACACTTGCAAGGCCCTCTGGGAATGTCTTCATCAAGAGTTTATTCCACATCCTTCTGTGCAACAGTGGATTGACATTGCTGACAAGTTTTGGGAAGTGACAAGATTTCCAAACTGTGTTGGTGCAGTGAATGGGAAGCACATCCTGATCCAGAGGCCTTCAAATCCTGAGTCAGAATTCTTGTCCACCATCATTATGGCCATTGCTAATGCCGAGTATAAGTTTGTCGCTGTGGACATTGGGCAATATGGGCGGACAAATGAGTCCAGAGTCATCAGGAATTCTGCCATGGTGAGAAGGCTTTATTCTGGTGACTTTGGACTTCCTGCAGCCAGGCCTTTTCCTGGGACAGATGGCTCTCCAATGCCATTTGTTTTTGTTGGTGATGAGGCCTCTCAAATGTGTGGCAATTTGGTGAAGCCATATTCCAGGCAAGGCCTAAACTATCGCCAAAGGGTCTACAATCATAGACTGACACGTGCCAGACGAAGTGTAGAATATGCCTTTGGCATTATGACGTCTAGATGGCAAATCTTCACTCGGCCCATCCAAGTGTCCCCGACAGTGGTTAAAGACTTGGTTAAAGCAGCTGTTGTTCTACATAACTTCATCTTATCCAAGGAGCCTCTTCCTATTGACTATGAAGAAATGGTGTCATCTTTATCTGGACTTCAGGGCTCTTCACGGCGATCAAATGTGGCGTTTAAGCAGATGAGAAACTATTTTTCTCAATATTTCCTGTCAGAACATGGCTGGGTGGATGGGCAGGATTGTATGATTTAAACAGTCTTGTTTTTTTTTTATTTATTCTGCGTTGCCTTTGTTCATCTTTAACTTGTTAACCCTTTAAGAATGCAGGGTTTACGTCCTGCTAATACCGAATATCAGCGATCAACCCCATTTTTTCAATTAGACCCTTAGATGACACAAAGTTGATCAAAGGAAAAATCACTGCCGGTTAGCTCAGGGAGCTGATCGGGACCAACATGACGTAATTGCGTAATTAAGGGGACCGGACCAACTAAGAGGACGGTGGAGGGCCCTTACCCTGCTCTGTCATGTCCATATTTCTCCAGTACTTCAGACAGCCTGTAGTAATGGAATGCCGATAACACTGATAAGTTCTGTTCTATGGTACAGCATTAAGTGTGTGCAATTGAAAAAGTGCATGTATTAATCCCCTATGGGGACTAAAAGTTTGAAGAAGAAAAAATAAATATTTATGAAAAAAAGTGACTAAACCTCTTACCTAATTTAATTTTGAAGTAACCAACTATTAAGTTAAACTGCAGGATCAATGATGTAAACATAAAAGGGCAAATTTTTTTTTTTTTTTTATCTACCGTATATGACAAAAAATTATTAAAAAAATAAGTCCTTTTAAAACAATGGTACCAATAAAAGCTACAGATCATGGTACAGAAAAAAGAGGCAGCCCCATGTACTTCAAAATCAATGTGTTATAAGGGTCAGAAGAGGAAAGTTTTAAAGGAAATATTTAGCCAAAAGTTTTAAAAATAAGAACTTAAATTTTATATATATATATATATATATATATATATATATATAAATTCTTCGCACTCTACAAGGCATTCTAGCTGATTTTGTTTGAAAACCAGGTCTTATACACAGCCTTTGAAAATCCAGATACTTCCAGGTTTGTGCAGGGAGCTGAGAGCTGTAGAAAACACAGATCATCACCCCCTGCACTTGCATTGTGGCAGTCCAGCAGGCAGTGTGACACACATGCTTCGAAACACTGTAGTATCAAACTTACTAAACTGTAGGCAGTATCACACACATAATTCTTAGATACATAGCTGAGAGCTTGCAGTTTCACACATTCATGCTCACTTAGCTGCTGCTCTGAGCTGCCGGGAGGGGCTGCCCTCAAAGAGCTAAGCAGGTCACATGGTTAGGGAAGCAGTAATTATAGATGAGGTAGGTTTGTGCAGCCTCTGCCAATCACAGCAAATCACACACTGATGCACTCTGGGCTCTCTGAGAGCTGAGGATATGGGGGTATGATGTTACAAAGTGACATGTGGTGCCTATAATTGCTTTGGAACCCAGCAAAGGGATGCCCAATAGTTATGTTTGCTAAGAATTTCTGGACTTCCAGCCCGGAGGAAACGCTGAGGGAAACAGGATATTTGCTTAGCAAAGATTACACTTGTACGTTACAAAGTTGTACAGGTATAGAAAGGTAATTTTATTGGCTGGAGTTCCCATTTAAACACTTATTTTTGTACAACATTTTTTTTTTTCAATCATCACACATTTTTTTTAAATTGTAATAAAATGAGTCATTACAAAGTACAATAGGTGAAGCCCTCATATGGGACTGTAGCTGAAAAATTTTAAGAGGTATGTCAGTTTCTGTAGAGTAGGACTGGGAAAAGGAAAGATGGTGTACTGAAAAAGGAGTTGAAAGGAGGGGCAGGCGTACCAGATGAGATTTGAATGATCTGTTTTCCCTTGGTCTCCTCAGCAGCACAATATAGGGAGTTACTCCCTCTAAACAGACAACTGGAGTATTAGTTTCCTATTTTGTCTTTAAGAACTGTAATTCCAAAATGCCTGGTTCTGCTGATCCCACTTGCTCTGCCTGCTCATTTGCTGCCCTAGACCCCATGGTACCCCCGGATGCTCTTTCAGTTCCGGTGGATTCGGCCGCGCCTCCAGCCTGGGTTTCTTCCCTGTCCCAGTATATGGCTGACTTGACTCAAGTCTCCCGTTCGGTGGCTGAGGCCTCCCGTGACATGGTGCCTTGAAGAAGTCTGCCCTGCGCCGGCGCCTCATCTGGTCACAAACGTCGCTCCTCCAGAGGACGTTCCCGGAGTCGCCACTCTGCCTCGCTAGAGCCGCGTACCCGGTCAGGGTTGCCCCCTCCAGGGCTGCCTCCACTCGTTCACATTCTCCTGGTGAACTGGCAGATGAGGCTTTCGAATCTGCATCTGACTCGGAGGACTGCTCGGATACAGTTGAAACGGTGAACTCATTGGTTGCGGCCATAAGAGACACCTTTCACTTAGAGGACCCAGGATCTTCGGACGCGACTCCTGAAGTATCCTTTCATCGTGCTAAACCGGCACCTCAAAGGTTCAGCTCTCACGCTGAATTTGACACCCTTCTGGAATCTGCATGGAAACATCCGGACAAAAGGTTCCGGGGAATGAAGAAGGTTCAGGTGTGTTACCCATTCGACAAGGACCTTGTCTTTAAGGTGGTTTCCCCTCCCTCGGCGGATCCACCAATTTCCCGCCTCTCTAAGGCTACTACACTGCCGCTGGCAGATGCGGCTGCTTTCAAGGACTCGACGGACAAGAAGGTGGAGTTCTTAGCGAAGTTTGGCTCTGAAGCAGCAGGCTCTTCTCCATCCCACCTTCGCCTCGGCTTTGGTGTCCAAGGCCCTATCGGTGTGGTGTTCTAAACTCTGTCAGGGTATCCAGACGGGATCCCCCCCCCAGAGGATCTGTCTGCTTTGGTTCTCCAATGCTCTAAAGCTGGGGAATTTCTGTGCACAGCTTCCATGCAGTCAGCCCGTTGTGCTGCCTTTGATGTGGGTCACCTGCCCTCCACCGTTCCATGTGGCTTAAGGCTTGGGATGCGGATGCCGCTTCCAAAAGGTCTCTCACGGAGCTTCCTTTTACTGGTGCCTGTCTTTTTGGAAAGCGCCTTGACGAGATTATCTCTGAGGACTTTTGGCCCCAAAAAGGGGTCTGGGCAGGCGCCTTCGCGGGACAAGAAGGCTCCCTCGTTCCGGGCGTGCCCGTCTTGGAAATCGGACACCAACCGTTCCGGCCATTTTGCGGCCAAATCGGGCAACCGCAAACCCACTTACGCTTGAAGTGATGCCCCCACCCGCAGATTTTTCTCGGGTGGGAGGTCGTCTCTTACTTTTTCGAGACATCTGGACCACACACATTCAGGATTCTTGGGTCAGGGACGTGGTGTCCAACGGATACCGAATAGAGTTTGCCTCCCTTCCGAGGGATCTTTTTTTTTCAGTCCCGGGCCCCCCAGTCTCTTCTGGCGAAGCAGTTTCAAGAGGCTCTCCGGTCCCTGCTTCTCCAGAGAGTTATTGTCCCCGTTCCTCCAAGGGAACGTTTTCGGGGTTTCTATTCCAATCTCTTTGTGGTCCCCAAGAAGGGCGGTTCGGTGCGGCCAATCCTGGACCTCAAGCGTCTCAACTGTCTTCTCATCCGCCACTTCCGAATGGAATCCCTCTGTTCTGTAGGGGCATCCATGGAACAAGGGGAATTTATTTCTTCTGTGGACATCAAAGATGCCTACCTCCATGTTCCAATATTTCCTGGCCATCAACGGTACCTCCGTTTTGTGGTTCCGGAAGGACATTTTCAATTCGTAGTCCTCCCCTTTGGTCTGGCCACTGCTCCTCGGGTCTTTGCCAA
Source organism: Hyla sarda (assembly GCF_029499605.1). Classification (NCBI taxonomy): domain Eukaryota; kingdom Metazoa; phylum Chordata; class Amphibia; order Anura; family Hylidae; genus Hyla; species Hyla sarda. The sequence continues at coordinate 126,025,381 of NC_079198.1, read as the reverse complement.
GATCCTTGCGCCAGTGATAGCCCTGTTGCGGTCGAGAGGAGTCTCAGTGATCCCTTACCTAGACAACCTTCTCATCAAGGCTCCCACCAGAGTCCAGACCCTGGAGAATGTGGATCTCACCCTCCAGACCCTTGATCGTTGGGTGGATGGTCAACAGGGACAAGTCTGTCCTTTCTCCCACCCAGTCTCTGATCTTCCTGGGACTTCAATTCAACACGGCCTCTGCCCGGATTTGCCTTCCGCCGGACAAACGTCTGACTCTCCTGTCAGGAGTCCGCTCCCTTCGGGCCCAAGTACTAGTTTCCATCCGCGTTTGCATGGAAGTCTTGGGTCGGATGGTAGCGACCATGGAGGCCGTACCCTTTGCCCAGTTTCATTACCGTCCCCTTCAACTGGCGATTCTCTCTCGATGGGACAGATCTCCTCTGTCTCTCGATCGCAAGATTGCTCTCCCTCGTTGGATCCGTCAGTCTCTGCTCTGGTGGCTCCGCTCCCACCTTCTTCTTCAGGAGCGATCATTTCTTCCCCTCCACTGGCAGGTGGTTACAACGGATGCCAGTCTGTTGGGCTGGGGCGGTGTGTTCAGGGACTGGACGGTTCAAGGCCTCTGGTCTCCCCGGGAAGCCCTTCTTCCGAAAAAAATCTTGGAACTGAGGGCGATTCTTCTTTGCCTTCTTCATTGGGAGTCCCTGCTTCAGTCCCACCCTGTCCGCGTCCAGTCGGACAAAGCCACGGCCGTGGCGTACATAAATCGGCAAGGCGGCACTCGCAGCTCGGCAGCCATGGCCGAGGTGACGAAGATTCTCATCTGGGCGGAAAACAAGGTTCCGGCCATTTCGGCAATTCACATTCCGGGTGTGCTCAACTGGGAAGCGGACTTCCTCAGCCGGTCCTCAGCCGACCCCGGCGAGTGGTGCCTACATCCAGAGGACTTCGTGCAGATCTGCGACCTCTGGGGCATTCCAGACGTGGACCTCTTCGTGTCTCAGCACAATCTGAAGATCCTTCCATTTGTGGCGAAGTCCCGGGACCCCCTGGCGCTAGCTGTGGACGCCCCAGTGATTCCTTGGGCAGGGTTTGCTCTGCCCTATCTGTTTCCTCCCCTTCCGCTCCTTCCCAGGGTTCTGAGGAAGCTCAAAGCGGAGGATGTTCCCGCCATACTGATGGCTCTGGATTGGCCCTGAAGGTCGTGGTACACCGACGTGGTCAGGCTCCTGGACGACACTCCACTACGCCTTCCACTTCGTTCCGACCTGCTGTCTCAGGGTCCTCTTTGCCACCCCAATTTACAGTCGCTGCATTTGACGGCGTGGCGGTTGAGACCGCGGTTTTGAGAGCCTGCGGTTTCTCTTCCCAAGTCATTCGCACCATGCTCAGGGCTCGTAAGCCCTCCTCGGCAAAAATTTACCACCTTACTTGGCGGTCTTATTTTCGTTGGTGTGAAGCTCAGGTTTTGTCTCCTGTTACTTTTTCTGTTCCCCGCCCTCTCTCTTTCTTGCAGTCGGGATTGGAACTGGGTTTGTCTCTCACTTTCCTTAAGGGTCAGGTTTCGGCCCTTTCTATTCTTTTCCAGCGTCCTCTGGCTTCTAATTCTCATGTCCGGACCTTTCTTCAAGGAGTGCCGCATGCTGCCCCTCATCGGTCACCTTCTCCCTCTTGGGACTTGAATCTGGTTCTGGGGGTCCTCCAAGGTGAACCTTTTGAACCCCTTAGGGAGGTGTCCCTGCGCCTCCTTTCTTGGAAAGTGGCGTTTCTTGTTGCTATCACCTCCATTCGGAGAGAGTGTCTGAATTGGCAGCTCTCTCCTGCCGTTCAGTTTCTGGTGCTTCACCAGGACAAGGTTGTCTTCCGGCCAGATCCTTCCTTTTTGCCTAAGGTTGTTTCGGCTTTTCATCTCAATGAGGACATTGTTCTTCCGTCCTTTTTGTCCCGCTTTTTCTCATCCTAAGGAGCATTTACTCCACAAATTGGATGTGGTTCGGGCTGTTAGGTCTTACCTCTCCATCACTTCTTCATTTCGTCAGTGTGATTCCTTTTTCATCCTTACGGAAGGTCGTCGCAAGGGACAAGCTGCTTCCAAGGCCACCATTTCTCGGTCTGCCATTTCGGAAGCCTATCGCTGTAGGGGGAAGGTTCCTCCCTTCAGGAGGGTGGCTCATTCTACCCGTTCTGTTGGGGCATCCTGGGCTCTCCAGAACAAGGCCTCAGCCTCGCAGATTTGCAAGGCGGCTACTTGGTCGTCTTTGCACACTTTCTCGAGGTTCTACCGTGTTCATCCCTTCGCATCGGCTGATGCTAGTCTGGGCTGCAGGCGGCAGTGGAACAGCCGTCTGCCTGACTGATTATCTTCCCACCCAAGGGACGGCTTTGGTACGTCCCATGGTCTGTGTGCCCCAATGGAGCCGATAGAGAAAAGGAGATTTTTTAACACTTACCGTAAAATGTCTTTCTCGAAGGATCCATTGGGGGACACAGCTCCCGCCCTTTTGGGTTTCTCTTTGGTTTTCTGTCCGAAGGTGTGTTCATTTATATTTTTTCTTCTGGTTCTCGGACAGTTCGTGTTTTTTCCTTTTACCTGTCGGTCCTCTCCTATTGCTCTGGTACTAAAACTGATTAGCTCAGGGCTTGGAGGCGGGTATATCCTGCTGGGAGGAGCCGACTTTTTTTGTTGCCATAGTGTCATACCTCCTAGAGACAGCAGAGAGACAGCAGCATACACCCACGGTCTGTGTCCCCCAATGGATCCTGCGAGAAAGAGATTTTACGGTAAGTGTTAAAAAATCTCCTCATTCGAGCATCAAATCCAAAGGAACCGCAGGCCAGGGGTGGGGAGGGAGAGAGGACGCCGCTGCAGGAGCAGCGGAAGAGGAGGCAACTAGTTTTGCGGGTAAAACCGCTTTGTCTGGCCTTCGAAGGCCAGAAGAAGCTGTTTTACCCGCAAAACTAGTTGCCTCCTCCTCCACTGCTCCTGCAGCGGTGTCCTCTCTCCCTCCCCACCCCTGGCCAGCGGTTCCTTTGGATTTGATGCTCGAATAAAGGGTTATTGGAATATAGCTGAGTGCTGAAGCTTTATTTCTACAGATCTACATAACTAATATAATACTGCTCCTATATACAAGACTACAACTACTATAATACTGCTCCTATGTACAAGAATATAACTAGTATAATACTGCTCCTATATGTGGGGGGAACACTGCCTACCTAATGTGGGGGGAACACTGCCTGCCTAATGTGGGGGAACATTGCCTGCCTAATGTGGGGGGGAACTATGCTGCACCTAATGTGGGGGGAACACTGCCTGCCTAATGTGGGGGGAACACTGCCTGCCTAATGTAGGGGAGCACTGCCTGCCTAATGTGGGGGAACACTGCCTGCCTAATGCGGGGGAACACTGCCTACCTAATGTGGGGGGAACAATGCCAGCCTTATGTGGGGGAATACTGCCAGCCTTATGTGGGGGGGAACACTGCTGCACCTAATGTGGGGGGGAACTCACTGCCTCCTATATACAAGAATATAACTACTATAATACTGCTCCTATATATACAAGAATATAACTACTATAATACTGCTCCTATATACAAGAATATAACTACTATAATACTGCTCCTAGATACAAGAATATAACTACTATAATACTGCTCCTACGTACAAGAATATAACTACTATAATACTATTCCTATATACAAGAATATAACTACTATAATACTGCTCCTATATACAAGAATATAACTACTATAATACTGCTCCTATGTACAAGAATATAACTACTATAATACTGCCTCCTATATACAAGAATATAACTACTATAATACTGTTCCTATATACAAGAATATAACTACTATAATACTGCTCCTATATACAAGAATATAACTACTATAATATTGCTCCTATATACAAGAATATAACTACTATAATACTGCTCCTATATACAAGAATATAACTACTATGGGCACCGGTGTCGCGGTGGTGGTGGTCGCCGCCCGGTGCTGCGCCATTTTATGCTAGGGACGTTAGGGACCCACTCTGGATAGGTGGCCTTGACGTGGCGAGTGGGCTTGTACTTTTTGATCAAAAATGTATACTAACAACCTGTTAGTTTTTGATATTGTGCTGAGAAGCAATCAGATCATTATACAAGATTGTAGATGTGCACCATGTCTGTTTTTCTACCCGAATTCACAATATAACTACTATAATACTGCTCCTATATACAAAAATATAACTACTATAATACTGCCTCCTATATACAAGAATATAACTACTATAATACTGCTCCTATATACAAGAATATAACTACTATAATACTGCCCCTATATACAAGAATATAACTATTATAATACTGCCCCTATATACAAGAATATAACTACTATAATACTGTCTCCTATATACAAGAATATAACTACTATAATACTGCTCCTATATACAGGAATATAACTACTATAATACTGCCTCCTATATACAAGAATATAACTACTATAATACTGCTCCTATATACAAGAATATAACTACTAGAATACTGCCCCTATATATACAAGAATATAACTACTATAATACTGCTCCTATATACAAGAATATAACTACTATAATACTGCTCCTATATACAAGAATATAACTACTATAATACTGCTCCTATATACAAGAATATAACTACTATAATACTGCTCCTATATACAAGAATATAACTACTATAATACTGCTCCTATATACAAGAATATAACTACTATAATACTGCTCCTATATACAAGAATATATCTACTATAATACTGCTCCTATATACAAGAATATAACTACTATAATACTGCTCCTATATACAAGAATATATCTACTATAATACTGCTCCTATATACAAGAATATAACTACTATAATACTGCCTCCTATATACAAGAATATAACTACTATAATACTGCTCCTATATACAAGAATATAACTACTATAATACTGCCTCCTATATACAAGAATATAACTACTATAATACTGCCTCCTATATACAAGAATATAACTACTATAATACTGCCTCCTTTACTGTCTAGTAATGGTTTTCTTAGTACAGTTCACATACAGATCAGATGCTGCAGATTTACGATGCCCCTCGATCGTATGTTATACTCAAGGCTCTAATTATGGGTCATTGTAACCATTTAATTACTCCCACTAACAATGTAGCACTGAGGTCTAGGGAGATGCCACTGACATTTGTTAAATCCTGTTATGGGATAATTCAATGTACGGTTATCAAAACGCTTCCCGTTAACCCATTGTGCAGAGACTCAGCCTAAGAGCGGATCATCCGCCTGACCCTTCAGTGTTTAATAAGCTAAAAGTAACAATGACAGTGCAGGAAGTCATTAATTCCGGCTCAGTATAATCAGATTGTAAGCCTGTGAGACGAAGGAGAAGGACGGCCATTAATTAGCCACATTAGGAGATCTCCTATATATCTGGTGCATTCTATCCAATATCACAGGCGGCGTGGACAAGATTATACAGAGCACCCATGTGCTTTATACACTGGTGCTGCAGAATCGTAAAGCGAATGACGTCATGACAAACATTCCTGGAGAACTCATGACTATCGATGTTAGAAGTGATGATAAACAAAATAACTGTAAATTCAATACAATTGATACATAAAAAACAGTAAAAGGTAGAAAAAAAGTCGGGAAAAAAATTGAGAAAAAAAAAAAAAAAAAACAACCAATAAATTGGTTAAAAATTGAAATGAAATTGATGGGATCTGTTTAGGGATCAATAGTAGTATCTATCTATCTATATGCATACATAGATCTATAAATAAAATATTAAATAAATATAAAAAAAATGTATATATATATATATATAAATATGTTTATGTGTGTATATATATATATTAAAAATTATAATATATATATTATAAATATTAAAATAGATCAATACTTCAAGATAGTGTAAAATTCTAATAGTCTGTTTTTTTCATACACGGGAGAAGAAGAGTGAGGTGAAAATATTGATTTTGAGACTCTTCCCGTTAGAAGACAAGGTAATTCTGTGATGATCAAGCCGACAGCTGTCCTGCCCGATGACTTAAAGGGGTACTCCACTGGAAAACCTTTTTTTTATCAACTGGTGCCAGAAAGTTAAACAGATTTGTAAATTACTTCTATTAAAAAAAAATCTTAATCCTTCCAGTACTTATCAGCTGCTGTTATGATCCACAGAAAGTTCTTTTCTTTTTGAATTTCCTTTCTGCCTGACCACAGTGCTCTCTGCTGACACCTCTGTTCATTTTAGGAACAGTCCAGAGCAGGAGAGGTTTTCTATGGGGATTTGCTCCTACCCTGGACAGTTCCTGTCATGCACAGAGGCGTCAGTAGAGAGCACTGTGGTCAGGCAGAAAGGAAATTCAAAAAGGAAAGAACTTCCTGTGGATTATACAGCAGCTGATAAGTACTGGAAGGATTAAGATTTTTTAATAGCTGTAATTTACTAATCTGTTTAACTTTCTGCCACCAGTTGATTTAAAAAAAAAAAAAAAAAAAAAAAAAGGTCCAGTGGAGTACACCTTTAATAAAGTGTGTCTGCTTAAAGGGGTTATCCAGGAAAAAACTTTATATATATATATATATATATATATATATATAATCAACTGGCTCCAGAAAGTTAAACAGATTTGTAAATGACTTCTATAAAAAAAAATCTTAATCCTTTTAGTACTTATGAGCTGCTGAAGTTGAGTTGTTCTCTTCTGTCTAAGTGCCAGACAGAAAAGAACAACTCAACTTCAGCAGCTGATAATTATTGGAAGGATTAAGATTTTTTTAATAGACGTCATTTACAAATCTGTTTAACTTTCTGGAGCCAGTTGATATATATATATATAAAAAATGTTTTGTTCCTGGATTAACCCTTTAATTCAAGTCAAGGAAGTAGTGACCGCTACAGTACACTGGCAGAGCCTTATCTCCTTATGTTGAAGTACAACATAGTCTGCTGTCTGAAATGATGGTAGGGGAGAGTAGGGAGGCCCTATACTTAGATGGTTGGACGACACGCACTTAATGTGTTTTGCCATTTTTATAGTCTCATTTCAGTGCAGGTGCTTTCAGCGTAAAACATAATGTCAAAGTCATTGGGACTTGGTATAGACTAGTGGTCTATAAACTGTGGACCTCCAGATGTTGCAAAACTGCAACTCCCAGCATGCCCGGACAGCCGTTGGCTGTCCGGGCATGCTGGGAGTTGCAGTTTTGCAACATCTGGAGGTCCACAGTTTATAGACCACTAGTATAGACCCATAGCACATGTATTCTAACAGTTTTAGGTCACAGAACCTGCACCTGTCTTTATTCAGAAGTTTAAGGGTATGTTCACACTGAGGAATTGGAGAGGAATTTCCACAAGTAATTCTGCTCGCTTTTTCCTCTCCAAATCATTCAGCAGTGAAAACCCCCATAGAGTTGTGCAGAATTTCTGCCCCTCAGTTCACACTGAGGAATTTCCTCAAGCAGAATTCTGACGAGGAAGTCTGTTCCGCTTGAAGAAAGAACATGTTCTTTCTTTAAGGCGGAATCAGCGTCGTTCTCCCATAGAGATCAATGTAAAAAAAAATTTTTCAGTCAGAATCATTTCCACGCGGAATTGGCACGGAATTGGTTCGGTAATGGCGCGGAATTCATGCGGAATTGGCGCGGAATTTCCGCATGAAAAAAAAAGAGGATAATATATATATATTATACTCTTCTCCTCCTCCGCTTGAAATTTTCATTTCCGCATGTGGAATTCCGCTCGAATTCTGCGCCAATTCCGCTCCAATTCCGCACAAAATCTCTGTGAGTTCTTGTGGAAAAGTAACAATATTTTGAGGCAGAAAATTTCTGCATGATTTCCGCCCCAATTCCTCAGTGTGAACATACCCTAAGCGTACCTGTGATACCGATAATGCTTCCATATATAGTTACATGGTTTGTAAGGTTAAAAAAGAGTCCATCAAGTTCAACCTGAAACCCTACTGTGTTACTCACTAGGTCATGCAGTCTTTACATGCTTCTGTATTTGGCCTTACAAATCCCATCCTCTGTTCTACTGCTTACTCATACTGACATCCACTGCTCATGAAGGGGCGTGTCTGACTCAAGCACTGAGCCCGCCCTCACTCACCATGCATTCACTTCCTCCCTGAGTCTGCTGTGCTGTGCTGAATCTCTTCATCCAATTACTGCAGGCTGCTCTGTAGCTGCCTCCTCTCTGTTTTCATGCTGCATCCTGATAGGACAGGAGTGAGCACAGAGAAGTGCTAGTCCCGCCCTTACTTTCTGGACATTGCCCATGCCTGTGCTTCAGCTGGGAGAAAGATGATGCTGCAGCCGGACAGGATTATGTTCTGGATGGTATGGGGACCCCTAGTGGTCTCTTTTTTTTTATTTTTTTTCCTTATAAGCCATGATTTTTATATGAAAAGGAAATAGAAACTTTTTATGAAGTATATTTGGAAGGTTAATGTTTTGCTAAAATGCGCAATATATAAAATGTTTTTTGAATCTGTCAGTGCCCATTTAAAGCTGAACATTGCCTTTTAGATTTTTATCAGTCAACAAAAATCTAAAATGACATCATTATATCAGTTTAGGGACAAACTGTCTTGCCAACCCAGAAGCGCAGATGCAAATCAAAACATGTTGCAGTATCTTGTAATACTTTTTTTTATTGGACTAACAGAATTTTGTAGAGACAAGCTTTCGGGATTCCTCCGATTTGCTTTGGACTTGATAAAGGGAGGAATCCCGAAAACTTCTCTACAAAATTTTGTTAGTCCAATAAAAAAGGTTCTTACAAGATACTGCAACATTTTTTGATCTGCATATATATATATATATATATATATATATATATATTAGGGATCGACCGATATCGATAATCTGTGGAGGTTAAGGGCGATATTCCGGTATAACTTATCGGCTATTTCTCAACACGGGCCCCCGGGAACAGATAATTATAAAACCGGGGATGGGGGATAACGTTCAAAATCGTGAATATCGGACCATAACATCGGCCAAACCGATAATCGGTCGATCCCTAATATATATATATATATATATATATATATATATATATATATATATATAAAAAATTATTTTAATGTCCTACTATAGTAAAATTGTCCGCCCAAATAAAAATAAATATATTTAAATTTAATTTCTGAGTTTTTCAGCCCATGCATGACTGCTCTGCGTGTATCCTGATAAAGCCCATATATAAGCCATATATTTATTAGAGAAACATGGAATATTTAATACATCTTGGCCACACAATAGACCGCGCTGTGCCTTTCACCTGGGGTTACGCGGGCCCCCCTATCATTAGCAGTAAAGTATAGTGACATTGAAGCAAATGACGGCTTTACACATCAAGATAATGAGGCAATGTGTAATATAAAGTGGCCAGGACCCCCCCTCATGTACCCATGTGTGTGTTATGAGATGTAAAAGAGAATTACTCCACAGCCCGCACCCCAGTCTGCAGCTGCTCTCCCTCCCCAGTGGAGATCACTGGCCTAAGGTGTTAGCGCCTCATTTGGGAGAAGCCTCAGCTGGGGCTGCTGTTGATAAAAAGGTCCATGGAAAGAAGGCAGAACAAAAGACAGAGCTGATAAAGTGAGCAAAAACATGAAGGATGGGGGGACGTGAATCTCAAGCAGATGCTGTGTAAGGGAGGATGACAGCTCTACAACCACTGGGGGACTCACATTGGCTTTAAATGAGCCTCGGCCTTTGTTACGTTTACATAAAACAAAATCTCTTATTGTTCCTTGCATCCTACATAATACCCGGGGTCCCTTCCAGCAATAACAGGCCATGGTGGCTATAGACATAACCAGTGGTCAGCATTACTACGCTTATATACGAACAATATTTATGGAGTTTAAAATGCTCCGGTGCTTTATAATTGTAACACACATAAGGTCGTAAAACTAAACAAATAATGGCTTTAAAACATTTCTCACATACCTAAGAAAATAAAAATGAATAGTGAACCGTGAATAGTTTTATGAAATGCCAAATTGTGGCTTTGGTACCAAGGTAAGGCTGTGTTCTTACTAGCATTATGACTCATGACCAAAACGTTTTGATTATTATTTATTTTTTGCGTTTTTTTGATGTCTCGGAGGAGCATTTTGGTTGGCTGGAGCTTAAACTCATCCAGTCATCGAATGCCAATCATAAGGACTACATGTCACTTTTTCTAACCTGTGCTTCAGTAAGGAAACAGTGAGTTCCCTAGGGGGGGTAGTGGACTTAAAGGGGTACTCCACTGGCCAGGTTTAGGTAGTAAATGTTCTGAATGCCTTTTTTGCGCTGTGGGGGGTCAGCCACGCCCCTCATGACATCACGACCATGCCCCCTCAATGCAAGTCAAAGGGAGGGGGCGTGATGGCCCTCACGCCCCCTCCCTTTGACTTGCATTGAGGGGGCGTGACCGTGATGTCACGAGGGGCACTGCTGACCCCAAACAGCGCAAAAAATAGTGTTTGGAACATTTACTTCTGATTGCTGGCCAGTGGAGTACCCCTTTAAGTCCACTACCTCCCATTGGGGAACTCACTGTTTCCTTACTGAAGCACAGGTTAGAAAAGGTGGCATCTAGTCCTTATGATCGGCATTCGATGACTGGATGAGTTTAAGCTCCAGCCAACCAAAATGCTCCTCCGAGACATCGAAAAATACTTTTGATTGCTGACCAGTGGAGTACCCCTTTAACTCACAGTTTTTCTTCTGTGTTAGAGTGCATTCACATCACGTTTCTGCTCTCCAGCAGTCATTGGTACAGTGTCACACTTCAAAGGGGTTGTCCGGGAAAATGGGTTCAAGGAACTGTCATAGTGTAAAAACTATAAACAAGCTATACTCACCCCTTCTGATTCCCGCAGCTCCTGTGCAGACACTCCCAGTCTTATGCTGGTCACCACTACTTCCTTGTTCTTGCAATGTCCCAGCCCCACAGGAGTTGCCCCACTTCAGTAGCTGCAGTGTTTTCGGCCTCAGTTAGTAATTGGCTTAGCAGGGCAGTTCTTGTGGGTTTGGGATGTTACAGTAACCAAGAAGCAGAGGTGACCAGCGGAGGACTGGCAGTGTCGGCACAGCAGCTGCAGGGGATCAGATGAGGTGAGTATAGCTTTTATATTGTTTTTACACCACACCCAGCCATGGAGAAATGTTTTCCCTCGAACAGACGCTTTCAAGCATTGACTATATATAATAAAAAAATATATACTTCACATTATCCATTCTTTATACTGCACTCCTCTGCACAGGACAACATGGTACCTTGTGCATTTCAGATTGCAATTTTACTATTAGGCTTAATGCACACATAATAGTAATAGTAATAGTTTTTACAGACATTTTTTTGGGAAAAAATACATGACCCCTTTGACTTTTAATGGGTCTATCAGGTTTCCATAAAGAATATTGTACTACTAATATTTTTGTAGTAACCAAATAGTTTCAAATTCTAATCTGTAGTCCAGTTGCTGAGTAAAATGTTAACTCAATTCCAATCCATTAAAAACAGGAGCACATAAATGCATAAATACACGACTAACACGTTTCCAATCTTTATGAGTTGTTAATCATGGTTACCATGATTAAGAACCTGTAGTGACTAGAAACGTGTTGGTGGAATCCCTTGTGACAGTGTTGTGTTTTTATGTATTTTTGTGCTCCTGTTATTAATGGATTGGAATAAAGTCAACATTTTTCTCAGAAACTGGATTACTGATGAAGCAGATCTGGAGAAAGAGGCCATGGAAAAGTCTGTGCACTGAGATCTTGTATTGGGTCGGTGAGTGTGAACTATTTTTTAGCATTGTGGCTGGATTGCACTTGCATATATCTAATATAAAAAAACTTTATGGTTGAGATATGAGGACATGATATGAGGTTGGGATATGATGACTGTATATGAGGATGAGGTATGAGGTTGGGGAGGATGCAATATAAGGTCTGGATATGAGAACGGCATATAAGTTTAGGATTCGGGATTTGAGATTGAGATGTGAGGACGCAACATGAAGTCAGGATATAAGGTCGGAATGGGAGCTGGGGATATGAGGAGGGGATATAAGGATTGGATATGAGGTTGATATATAAGAATGGAATATGAGGTCGGTAAATAAGGATGGGACATGAGGTCAGGATATGAGATTGAGATATGAGGTCAGATCTGGATACAAGGACGGGATATGAGGTCGGGATATGAGAACGGGATATAAGGATGAGATATGAGAACGGGATATGAGGATGAGATATGAGAACGGGATATGAGGATGAGATATGAGAACGGGATATGAGGATGAGATATGAGAACGGGATATAAAGACGGGATATGAGGTCGGGATATGAGGATGAGATACGAGGACGGGATATGAGGTCGGGATATGAAAACGGCATATGAGGACGGGATATGAGGATGAGATATGAGAACGGGATATGAGGATGAGATGAGAACGGGATATAAGGACGGAATATGAGGTCGGGATATGACAACGGGATATAAGGACGGGATGTGAGGTCGGGATATGAGGACGGGATATGAGGATAAGATATGAGAACGGGATATGAGGAGGAGATATGAGGTTGGGATATGAGAACGGGATATGAGGATGAGATATGAGAACGGGATATGAGGATGAGATATGAGAACAGGATATAAGGACGGGATAGGAGGTCGGGATATGAGGACGGGATATGAGGATGAGATATGAGAACGGGATATGAGGAGGAGATATGAGAACAGGATATGAGATTGGGATATGAGGTCAGATCTGGATATAAGGACGGGATATGAGAACGGGATATAAGGATGAGATATGAGAACGGGATATGAGGATGAGATATGAGAACGGGATAAGAGGATGAGATATGAGAACAGGATATAAAGATGGGATATGAGATCGGGATATGAGGACGGGATATGAGGATGAGATATGAGAACGGGATATGAGGATGAGATATGAGAACGGGATATAAGGATGAGATATGAGAACGGGATATAAGGACGGGATATGAGGTCGGGATATGAGGACGGGATATGAGGATGAGATATGAGAACTGGATATGAGGTCGGGATATGAGAACGGGATATGAGGATGAGATATGAGAACGGGATATGAGGATGAGATATGAGAACGGGATATAAGGACGGGATATGAGGTCGGGATATGAGGATGAGATATGAGAACGGGATATGAGGAGGAGATATGAGAACAGGATATGAGGATGAGATATGAGAATGGGATATGAAGACGGGATATGAGGATGAGATATGAAGACACGATATGATAACGGGATAGGAGGTTGAGATATGAAGAAACGCTCGGTCAGGATTTGAGAATGGGATATGAGGTTGAGATATAAAGACGCAATATGAGGACAGGATATGAAGACGGGATATGAGGATGCAATATGAGGACTCCCACAAAGTTAGGGTAGAAAGAGCGCAATGCTGGGTACTCTGCTAAGATATATATATAGTCCACAAAGAAAGTTGGGTGCCAGCTCCCAAAATGACCTGATCAGTGTCCTCACAACTAGTCCATCACAGCAAGAGGTGCAGCACTACACATAAATCCAAGGTGCAAAAAATCTTTTATTCACTTCATGTCAGCAGCAACGTTTCAGATCACACAGGACCTCTTGTTGTGATGGACTAGCTGTGAGGACCCTGATCAGGTCATTTTGGGAGCTGGCACCCAACTTTCTTTGTGGAACAGGCTAAGTAGTGCTGCACATTTCATTGCATATTGAGATATATATATATATATATATATGTTTGTTTTTTTTTTCCCCAAAAGACTCTCAGACACTTTTGTGAAGATAACTGTGATTTTAAAGTGACTGTAAAAAAAAACCGCATGGCTGTTATCTCATTGTTAAATACAGAGTTTGTCCAACAAGAAGATCGTCAGACTGCCCCCGTGAGCGGCTTTGCCAGTCTCACAATAAAGTTAGCAGTCTTGTAATTTCAATGACAGCAGAGGCGTCCATATTGATTTAACTTTAATGGGATGATAGAGAGAATATTGCAGGATATTCTTTTTTTTTTTTTTTAACATTCATCCTCATTAAAATCTTAACCCCTTCTGCCTCCACTGACATCGCCCAGGGTCTCTCATATGCTCGCTGTCACTCTATAAGTCAGGGCAGTTAAATATAAGGTATAGAATAGACAGCAGCCATTGTCTGGGGGAGATGATTAGCGACTTACTTAAAGGGCTATGTGTGATGATGTATTGTCTGCTTCATATACTACACTGCGCTTTCTAACAGTGACCCAGGTGCACAGCAGCTGTATCCCACCCACCATTGTGCCCCAGGCCATCGGACCCCAGCGATGACCAACGGGGTCAATTCGTCAATATGCCGGCACTGTTATAAAACAGAGGGGAGTCCTTTATAAAATAAACACTTTAATGAAGTGGACAGTAATACTTTACATGATGAAGCCGCGATTGGGGAGAAAGTCCTATTAAAAAGAAATTAGGGATGCAAACAAATATATTTAAAATGATATACAGCTCAGTTGCTGTGTAACTTTTATACGGCCAAAGCTAAACTACAACTTATGTTCCTATCAGAGGTGGTCACATGTCTTAAAGGAGTACTCCGGCCCTAAGACATCTTATCCCCTATCCTCTGGAATCTTGCATTCGGCACCCACCTCTTTAATCTGCACACCACACTGCCAGCTCACAAACTGCCAGGTGCCGACCACGGGGTTGGCGTATAGTGGCCGTCACGCCCCCTCCCATAGACTTGCATAGCGGGGGGGGGGGTGACGTCACACAGGGGCGGAGTCGTGACGTCACGATACTCCGGCCCTGTGCTCGGCACTCAGCAGTATGTGAGCTGGCAGCACAGTGTCCAGCTTAAGGAGGTGGGCTCCGAATGCAAGATTGCGGGGGTCCCCAGCGGCGGGACCCCCGCGGTCAGACATCTTATCCCCTATCCTTTGGATAGTGGATAAGATGTCTTAGGGCCGGAGTACCCCTTTAAACTGTGTAATTGCACAATTCAAGTTACACTGCTTTTCTTGGCTTGGAGTCGTACTCCAATAGCAGTAACTGGTCAATTTTGAGGAGCCATAGACCTTTTTTTTAATTAAAGGAACAGTCATGTGACCCATTCATATTACAGATTTTCCAGACAGAATTCCACTCCGGAATTCCACTTGGAAAAAGTATGGTGACGTAGCCTTCCATTGTTCTCAATGGGATTCTGCTGCACCATTCACACTACAGAAATTCTGGACCCCAGACTCCACCCAAAGAATGCACATGTTCATTCTTTCAGTGGAATCCACTCTGAAAAGCATTGCCATATATATTAATACGGCACATTTTGCAGGGGTCCTAGTGCCGGCTTGTTTTGGAGGTGCCCACTAAGGATGGAATCTCCAACCAGAATGTCTTCCATTGTTGTTTTAGCAATGATCGAGGTGCCATCTTCTGCTGTCCCACCTGTCATACCAGGGCTCTGTACTTTTTACTGCTAATACCTCTCCCTATACACCCATCCATTCTGCTAGAATTTCTGGCTGCTCTATGACATTGTCTGCCTACCGTTAAAGGGGTACTCCACTTCCCCAGCATTTGGAACATTTTCTTTCGACGCTGGGTGCAGGCTGCAGGGGTCGTGACATCGCGGTCACGCCCCTCATGACGTCAGGCCATGCCTCCTCAATGCAAGTCTATGGGAGGGGGCGTGGCGGCAGCCACGCCCCCTCCTATAGACTTGCATTGAGGGGGCATGGCCGTGGCATCACCACCCCCGCACCCAGCGTTCGGAACAAAATGTACCCCTTTTTAAGTCCTCTGAAATCATTACCCCTAATCCCTTTCCTCAGATACTGAGGTCAGGACTGTATCATATATTCTATATTCTGTCCTTGGGTTTTTACACCCAAGATGCAATATCTTGCACTTACCTACATTTAGTTGCTTTTAAGAGAAAGATAAGATAAATCCATGAGACAAATGTTCTGCTTTCTCAGTGTTACAGATAGCAGCAGGAAGGGGGTTACACCACAGCTCATGTAGTAGAAAGGGGGAGAGAAGCCTTGGAGTACGGCTCACACAGGCTGTAGATAGGAGGAGAGCAGATACAAGGCAGTCTGCAGGGGAGAATCATATAATCTGTGTACAGAGAAAATAGAGCTCGCATAGCAAGCTGCAGAGGCTGGAGAAGTGAAACTAACCAAATTGTTTAATAAAGACCTATGAAGAAAGTGTTTGGTTTTCATAGGTCACATCAAGAATATAAATGCTTTTATTAGTATTCAAAGACTTTAAAGCAGCTAAGCAAAGCTAAATGAGTGTTTTTAAAAACAGAAGTTTGACAGTAGCTTTGGAGTATAATGCATATAAGAGTATAGGGTAAGAAAGTAATGTAATGTATGTACACTGTGATTTTACCAGCAGAATAGTGAGTACAGCTCTGGACTATAACATAGGATATAACTCAGGATCAGTACAGGAT
The DNA here is from genome assembly GCF_029499605.1 of Hyla sarda. NCBI lineage: Eukaryota > Metazoa > Chordata > Amphibia > Anura > Hylidae > Hyla > Hyla sarda. The sequence goes on along the minus strand of NC_079198.1, from coordinate 126,008,866 downwards.
AAGTAATGTAATGTATGTACACAGTGAGCCCACCAGCAGAATAGTGAGTACAGCTCTGGGGTATAATACAGGATATAACTCAGGATCAGTACAGGATAAGTAATGTAATGTATGTACACAGTGACCTCACCAGCAGAATAGTGAGTACAGCTCTGGGGTATAATACAGGATATAACTCAGGGTCAGTACAGGATAAGTAATGTAATGTATGTATGTACACAGTGACCCCCACCAGCAGAATAGTGAGTACATCTCTGGGGTATAATATAGGATATAACTCAGGATCAGTACAGGATAAGTAATGTAATGTATGTACACAGTGACCTCACCAGCAGAATAGTGAGTGCAGCTCTGGGGTATAATACAGGATATAACTCAGGATCAGTAATGTAATGCATGTACACAGTAACTTCATCATATTTATTTTCTTTTTCTGTTCCCCATTACCGAGCACTACCGCTTCCTTATCTGGGCACAACCTATCGTTTTGTCCTTTCTGGTTCATGGTCAGAGGACAAAAGCTGGATGACATTTCTTCCTAACCTCGCTATAGTAGTGGACATTACTAGTCGTCTCCATGACTAAGACTTGTTAAGTCGAAACGCGTCGGAGGTGTTTCCTTCTGTGCATATGTACTTTTAATCCATTTGTGTTTTTGGATTTTACTATGGATCAATAAAAATATATTTTTTACTCCCATGGGAGCCGGACTTTTTCACCTTACCTTTTTCTGATTACTAGTCGTCAGCACCTGTTCACATTAACAGCTGAATAGAATGTTACAAGACTTCACTTTATCTTTTGTTTTTTTTTTGTTTTTTTTTTTATTTCCCTTTAGATAAATATCCATGTTAAAAATAACAAACAAAAACCAAAGCCTAGACTAGTGGTCTTCAACCTGCGGACCTCCAGATGTTGCAAAACTACAACTCCCAGCATGCCCGGACAGCCAACGGCTGTCCGGGCATGCTGGGAATTGTAGTTTTGCAACATCTGTAGGTTGGAGACCACTGGCCTAGACTGTAGAAATGATAAAGACGTGTGATTCGGGCTCATCTGAGATACAAATGTCAAGACAAGATAGTTCTTTAAAAAGGAATCAATTCTAGAAAATATAATCAGATACAATTATGCAGAGCAGATCAATATCCCTGCAGGGCTTACACTTCATACATGTTCATTATTCTTTTCCCTTTTTGATATTTTTCAGACTTGAAATGCCACATGTCTTTGTCAAGTCAAGTGGACTCAAAAGAGAGGTCAATCAACCTTACTGCAAGCAGGTCACGGCCCCCCCCCCGGACCCTAAAGGGCTTGCGTTGTCCACTTTTCAGGCAGGACAATAGCCGAGTTGGACGCGTGTGTGCGGAGCGTGCCCTCCCGGTGAGATTATAATTAAAGCAGACTTTAAAACAGAGGGGAGATTTCCATTGTCTCTGGGGCTCATTTCATTGGAGAGTTGATTAATGATGTTGGATGGAGTAAATGAATATAGAGCTCATCTATATACCCGGCAGCCCCTATGGGAACAGTGGTGTGATGAGGAATATTCTGACAGGGCTGGCATCAGCTGGCTGATATAGACAGCCAGGAAAAAAAAAAAAAAAAATGGCCCCATCTTACCAGGACGTCTCAGGTCTCTGCCAATGTTTTCCCTATCACTGTGTGTAATGAGTAAATTAACTTCCCCTGTGGGCGAAGCGCAAAAGTTCATCCCCACTGACGGCACCTACACTATTATTCACACCAGACTGTTCCCTCACCGTGTACTGACTGGTCCTTTATCCACCACCACTGACTGCTCCCTCTACATTTATTCCCACTGACAGCTGGCATCACATCTTCATGCCCACCGAAGTACCCAGCACCAATTTATCCCCATTGACTGCTCCCCCTCTAAGGCTGGGTTCACACCACGTTTTGTTAAATACGGTTCCTGTATACGGCTGGGAGGAGGGGGGGGGGGGCGGGTCTTAATAGCGGCACCCGCACTCAGCCGTATTCGGGAACCGAATTTAATGTATGTCTATGAGCCTGCGGTTCACTCCGGTCGGCTCATAGACATACATTAAATACGGTTCCTGAATACGGCTGAGTGCGGGCGCCGCGATTAAGCCCCGCCCCCTCCTCCTCCCAGCCGCATACGGGAACCGTATTTAACAAAACGTGGTGTGAACCCAGCCTAACATTCATCCCAATGACTGCTCCCACTGCAGCATTTATACCCACTGACTGCTCCCACTCCAGTATTTATACCCACTGACTGCTCCCACTGCAGCATTTATACCCACTGACTGCTCCCACTCCAGTATTTATACCCACTGACTGCTCCCACTCCAGTATTATACCCACTGACTGCTCCCACTCCAGTATTATACCCACTGACTGCTCCCACTCCAGTATTATACCCACTGACTGCTCCCACTCCAGTATTTATACCCACTGACTGCTCCCACTCCAGCATTTATACCCACTGACGGCTCCCCCTCAAGCATTTATACCCACTGACTGCTTCCACTCCAGTATTATACCCACTGACTGCTCCCCCTCCAGCATTTATACCCACTGACTGCTCCCACTCCAGCATTTATACCCACTGACTGCTCCCACTCCAGCATTTATACCCACTGACGGCTCCCCCTCAAGCATTTATACCCACTGACTGCTTCCACTCCAGTATTATACCCACTGACTGCTCCCCCTCCAGCATTTATACCCACTGACTGCTCCCACTCCAGCATTTATACCCACTGACTGCTCCCCCTCCAGCATTTATACCCACTGACTGCTTCCACTCCAGTATTATACCCACTGACTGCTCCCCCTCCAGCATTTATACCCACTGACTGCTCCCACTCCAGCATTTATACCCACTGACTGCTCCCACACCAGCATTTATACCCACTGACTGCTCCCACTCCAGCATTTATACCCACTGACTGCTCCCACTCCAGTATTATACCCACTGACTGCTCCCACTCCAGTATTATACCCACTGACTGCTCCCACTCCAGTATTTATACCCACTGACTGCTCCCACTCCAGCATTTATACCCACTGACGGCTCCCCCTCAAGCATTTATACCCACTGACTGCTTCCACTCCAGTATTATACCCACTGACTGCTCCCCCTCCAGCATTTATACCCACTGACTGCTCCCACTCCAGCATTTATACCCACTGACTGCTCCCCCTCCAGCATTTATACCCACTGACTGCTTCCACTCCAGTATTATACCCACTGACTGCTCCCCCTCCAGCATTTATACCCACTGACTGCTCCCACTCCAGCATTTATACCCACTGACGGCTCCCACACCAGCATTTATACCCAATGACTGCTCCCACTCCAGCATTTATACCCACTGACTGCTCCCACTCCAGCATTTATACCCACTGACGGCTCCCACTCCAGCATTTATACCCACTGACTGCTCCCACTCCAACATTTATACCCAATGACTGCTCCCACTCCAGCATTTATACCCACTGACTGCTCCCCCTCCAGCATTTATACCCCCTGACTGCTCCCACTCCAGCATTTATACCCACTGACTGCTCCCACTCCAGCATTTATACCCACTGACTGCTCCCACTCCAGCATTTATACCCACTGACTGCTCCCACTCCAGCATTTATACCCACTGACTGCTCCCACTCCAGCATTTATACCCAATGACTGCTCCCACACCAGCATTTATACCCACTGACTGCTCCCACACCAGCATTTATACCCACGGACTGCTCCCACACCAGCATTTATACCCACTGACTGCTCCCACTCCAGCATTTATACCCAATGACTGCTCCCACACCAGCATTTATACCCACTGACTGCTCCCACTCCAGCATTTATACCCAATGACTGCTCCCACACCAGCATTTATACCCATTGACTGCTCCCACACCAGCATTTATACCCACTGACTGCTCCCACTCCAGCATTTATACCCACTGACTGCTCCCACTCCAGCATTTATACCCATTGACTGCTCCCACTCCAGCATTTATACCCACTGACTGCTCCCACTCCAGCATTTATACCCACTGACTGCTCCCCCTCCAGCATTTATACCCACTGACTGCTCCCACTCCAGTATTATACCCACTGACTGCTCCCATACCAGCATTTATACCCACTGACTGCTCCCACTCCAGTATTATACCCACTGGCTGCTCCCACTCCAGCATTTATACCCACTGACTGCTCCCACTCCAGCATTTATACCCAATGACTGCTCCCACACCAGCATTTATACCCACTGACTGCTCCCACACCAGCATTTATACCCACTGACTGCTCCCACTCCAGCATTTATACCCAATGACTGCTCCCACTCCAGCATTTATACCCACTGACTGCTCCCACTCCAGCATTTATACCCACTGACTGCTCCCCCTCCAGCATTTATACCCACTGACTGCTCCCACTCCAGCATTTATACCCACTGACTGCTCCCCCTCCAGCATTTATACCCACTGACTGCTCCCACTCCAGTATTATACCCACTGGCTGCTCCCACTCCAGCATTTATACCCACTGACTGCTCCCACTCCAGCATTTATACCCACTGACTGCTCCCACTCCAGCATTTATACCCAATGACTGCTCCCACTCCAGCATTTATACCCACTGACTGCTCGCACTCCAGCATTTATACCCACTGACTGCTCCCCCTCTAACATTCATCCCAATGATCGCTTTTACTTCACTATCACTAGTGTTGCTCACGAATATTCGCAATTCGAATTTTATTCACAAATATCGCAAATTCGCGAATATAGCACTATATATTCGAAATTATGAATATTTGTAATTTTTTTTTTCCACAGTACACATCACAGTGATCATCCCTCTCTGATTCCAGCTTGTGTGGTGTAAAGAAGGCTCTAATACTACTGTGTGAGACTGGTGGGCGAATATTCGTGAATATTGATCCCTCCCTTCTGCTGCTTCTATCAAGTAACACTGGTATACTTGCTATAAAGTTCATACATTTTCACATATGCGAAAAAACGTGAATATAAACGCGAAATAGTATTCATCACCACTGACTGCTATTCATCCCCAATGACCATTCCCACTTCAGCATTCATCTTCACTGACTGCTCCTACTACACAAATCATCCCCACTGACCACTTGCAATCCACCATTAAAGGGGTACTCCGCTGGAAAACATTTTTTTTTTAAATCAACTGGTGCCAGAAAGTTAAAGGGGTATTCCAGGAAATTTTTTATTTGACTATGCTACAGGGGCTGTAAAGTTAGTGCAGTTCATAACATAGTGTCTGTACCTGTGTGTGACGGTTTTCTCACAATTCTTCTGTGATTTTCACCCCAATATTTCTTTTTACCAGCATACAAAATGACTGTTGTCTCAGATTTTTCCCAGCTTGCAATGCGGCCGAGACCTGACTCACTAGTCAGCTGATGACAGGGAGCCTGTCTGCTTCAATGGGTGGAGCGATCGCTTGGTGGGAGAGAGATCAATCTCCAACTAATGTAACAACTGGAGGCATCCTGATTGAAAACCACAGGTCTTTTGAATGGATGCAGCTCATTTAAGTTTCAATGGGTGGGGTGGCTGATGTGTGGGAGGGAGGAAGATGGTATCATGGGATTTGTAGGCAAACAAGAAAACTGAAAACAGGAAATACAAGTTCACAGAAAGCTAGCCACAGTGTTATGGTAATCTCACAACATAGCCATTACCCCCAAGACAAGCGCAGATCCTTCCTAAGCATGTCCATTACTGGCTGCCAGGTACGTACTAAAATCACCTTATGCTGGATAACCCTTTTAAAGAGATTTGTAAATTACCTCTATATAAAAATCTTAATCCTTCCAGTACTTATCAGCTGCTGTATGCTCCAGTGAAAGTTCTTTTCTTTTTGAATTTCCTTTCTGTCGGACCACAGTGTCTCTGTCCAGAGTAGGAGCAAACCCCCTATAGCAAACTTATCCAGCTCTGGACAGTTCCTGACATGAACAGAGGTGTCAGCAGAGAGCACTGTGATCAGACAGAAAGGAAATTCAAAAAGAAAAGAACTTCCTGTGGATCATACAGCAGCTGATAACTGTAAGGATTAAGATTTTCATATAGAAGTAATTTACAAATCTGTTTAACTGTCTGGCATCAGTTAATTAAAAAACAATATATTTTCCAGCGGGGTACCCCTTTAAGCCTCACTGACTGCTTGCACTCTGCTATTCATTCCTACTGATTGCTCCAACTTTAGCATTCTTCCTCACTGACTGCTTCCATTGTATCTTTCACCCTCACGGATCATTCCTACATCAGCATTCATTCCCACTGACTGCTCCTACTTCACCAATCATTCCCACTGACCCCTCCAAATCGACCATTAAGCCCCACTGTCTGCTTGCACTTAGCCATTCATCCCCACTGACTGTTCCCACTTTATAATACATCCCTACTGACTGCTTCCAATCTACAATTCATCCGTACTCACTTCTTCCAATCTAGAATTCATCCCTACTGAATGCTTCCAATTTACAATTCATCCCTACTGACTGCTTCCAATAAACAATTCATCCGTACTCACTTCTTCCAATCTAGAATTCATCCCTACTGAATGCTTCCAATCTACGATTCATCCGTACTCACTTCTTCCAATCTACAATTCATCCCTACTGAATGCTTCCAATCTACGATTCATCCGTACTCACTTCTTCCAATCTACAATTCACCCCTAATTACGGCTTCCAATCTACAATTCATCCCTAATTACAGCTTCCAATCTACAATTCATCCCTAATTAGGGCTTCCAATCTACCATTCAGTGTCAATTCACACGGCAGAAATTCCGCCTCAGATGAAAGCCCAATACACTTCTATGGGATTCCGCACTCCCATCCACACTTCTGAATTTCCGCTTGCGGAATTCCGCAAGCGGAAATTCAGGAGTGTGGAATCCCATAGAAGTGTATTGCCCTTTCATTTGAGGCGGAATTCCGCTTGCAGAAAATCTGCCGTGTGAATAGACCCTCATTCTCATTGACAGTTTCCACTCAATTGTCCAAACACATTTTGTAACATTGCTTGGTCTCTATTTTAAAATAAAGTCAAATGCAATGCAGGGCTGCGTACACAAACAAGGAGAGCATCCATGGTCAGATGTAATGCCTGGTCCGGCAAACAGGCAGAATAAATGTATAAGGCGAGCAAATGTCTTAGGAGAGTCATAAACCATCCAATAGACAAGTCCTATTGTCCCAAGAAGCAATGGTGAATTCAAAGTATATAAATAAAAAAAACATATTCTTCCATGGTAATTGTCGTTGAATATGTAAATTAATTGCCTTGACAAGATCATTTAATTTGTTAAAGCCATTCCAGTTTACTCTACTTTACAGTCACTGTTTGAAATGCAGCAGAAAAGGAAAAGTGCGCCTCCGGCACGGAAGAAATTCCTCTTAGTAATTAAAAACATCAACTTTAATAGATATGGATAAAAAAAAAAAATAACATAATAATAATAAACAAAAAAATAAACACGAGATAAAAATACACAGCGAAATGCTGTTTTGCTGTACATTTTTATCTCCCGTTTTCCTGAAGGAAAATATATTAATATTTAAAGGGGTACTCCGGTGAAAAACTTTATTTTTTATTTATTTTTTTAAATCAACTGGTGCCAGAAAGTTAAACAGATTTGTAAATTACTTCTAATAAAAAAAATCTTAATCCTTCCAGTACTTTTTAGCTGCTGAATACTACAGTGGAAATTCTTTTCTGTTTGAAACACAGTGCTCTCTGCTGACATCACGAGCACAGTGCTCTCTGCTGACATCTCTGTCCATTTTAGGAACTGTCCAGGGTAAAAGGAAATCCCCATAGCAAACATATGCTGTTCTGGACAGTTCCTAAAATGGACAGAGATGTCAGCAGAGAGCACTGTGCTCGTGATGTCAGCAGAGAGCACTGTGGTCATGATGTCAGCAGAGAGCTCTGTGTTTCAAAAAGAAAAGAATTTCCGCTGTAGTATTCAGCTGCTAATAAGTACTGGAAGGATTACGATTTTTTAATAGAAGTAATTTACAAATCTGTTTAACTTTCTGGCACCAGTTGATTAAAAAAAAAAAAAGTTTTTCACCGGAGTACCCTTTTAAGAGAATATCAATACGTCAGCCAAGTAGGTCACCACAAGTGATCCAGGAGGGTTTTTAAAGATATTATAGATATGGTGCTGAAATGCTGCGGGGGCTGTCATACACATGCCAACAGGTATACAGACATGATCCTAGGCCCCGTGCAGATTAAGCTTAGCAGACTGTACTCTCCTGAGTAATTCTGGAAAAATTGGATGAATAATGAGTAAATAATTATTCTTGACAGTCATCTGATTATGTTCTTTATAGCCAATGCAAGAACTTAAAGGGGTACGCCGGTGAAAAACATATCCCCTATCCTAAGGATAGGGGATAAGTTTGAGATCGCGGGGGGTCCGACCGCTGGGGCCCCCTGTGATCTCTCTGTACGGGGACCAGGCTCTCCGGCCAGATAGCGGGTGTCGACCCCCGCACGAAGCGGCGGCCGACACGCTCCCTCAATACATCTCTATGGCAGAGCCGGAGATTGCCGAAGGCAGCGCTTCGGCTCTGCCATAGAGTTGTATTGAGGGGGCGTGTCGGCCGCCGCTTCGTGCGGAGGTCGACACGCCCCCTTCCCGTGGGCTGTCGGGGCTCCGTACAGGAGATTGCAGGGGGCCCCAGCGGTCGGACCCCTCGCGATCTGCAACTTATCCCCTATCCTTAGGATAGGGGATAAGTTGTTCACCACTGGGTTACCACTGGACTACTCCTTTAAAGGGGTACGCCGGTGAAAAACTATTTTTTTCATATCAACTGGCTCCAGAAAGTTAAACAGATTCATAAATTACTTCTATAAAAAATTTTTTTTTAATCCTACCAGTACTTATCAGCTGCTGAACTTGAGTTGTTGTTTTCTTTCTGACCACAGTGATCTCTGTTGACACCTCTGTCATTCTCAGGAGCTGTCTGGAGCAGGAGAGGTTTGCTAAGGGAATTTGCTCCTGCTCTGGACAGTTTCTGAGACAGACAGAGGTGTCAGCAGAGAGCACTGTTGACAGACAGAAAAGAACAACTCAACTTCAACTCAATCTGTTTAACTTTCTGGAGCCAGTTGATATGAAAAAAACAATAGTTTTTCACCGGAATACCCCTTTAAAGTGGGATGATACTATGGTACAAATAATACAACTGCTCCTTTTTTTTAAAACCCCTTAAAGGGGTACTCCGGTGGAAAACTTTTTTTTTTTTTTTAATCAACTGGTGCCTGAAAGTTCAACAGATTTTTAAACTACTTCTATTAAAAATCTTAATCCTTCCAGTACTTATTAGTTGCCGAATACTACAGAGGAAATTATTTTCTTTTTGGAACACAGAGCTCTCTGCTGACATCATGACCACAGTGCTCTCTCCTGACATCTCTGTCCATTTTAGGAACTGTCCAGAGCAGGTGGCTCCTGCCACAGTGGTCGTGACATCAAGGCCATGCCCCTCGTCACACCACACCCCCTCCATTCATGTCTATGGGAGGGGGTGTGTTGGCAGACACGCGCCTCCCATAGACATGAATGGAGGGGGTGTGGCGTGACATCACGATCACGGCCTCCGGCTCCAAGGGTTCTGAACAAAATGTTCAGAACGCTAGAGCACCAGAGTACCCCTTTAATCAATGTATGATTTTGTATTGAGTTACACCATGTCTGGAGCTCCTGTTAAAAGCATGTGGAACATTGTTGCCCCATGTTCTTTCAGGATGTGGTGAGGAAAAATGACCTTAAAGTAGGCGCTCAGAAGTCCAGAGAATTTCACAGCCAAGTCATGGAAGTGAGTTAAATTCCGGCTTTATTTGTTCATAGCATCAATAACGCATTTCGGGGTCAGCATACCCCTTCTTCAGATTGACAGATTTGTCTGTCAACAAATCTGGTAATCTGAAAAAGGGGTATGCTGACCCCGAAACGCGTTATTGATGCTATGAACAAATAAAGCCTGAATTGAACTCACTTCCATGACTTGGCTGTGAAATTCTCTGGACTTCTGAGCGCCTACCTTAAAGGGGTACTCCGGTGAAAACCTTTTTTCTTTTAAATCAACTGGTGGCAGAAAGTTAAACATATTTGTAAATTACTTCTATTAAAAAATCTTAATCCTTCCAGTACTTATTAGCTGCTGAATGCTACAGAGGAAATTCCTTTCTTTTTGGAACACTGATGACATGACGAGCACAGTGCTCTCTGCTGACGTCTCTGTCCATTTTAGCAACCATGCATAGCAGATGTATGCTAAGGGCAGCATGGTGGCTCAGTCGTTAGCACTGCTGCCTTGCAGTGCTGGGGACTTGGGTTCAAATCCCACTAAGGACAACAATAAATAAAGCGTTATTATTATTATAATAACGTCAGCAGAGAGAACTGTGGTTGTGATGTCATCATAGAGCATTCCAAAAAGAAAATAATTTCCTCTGTAGTATTCAGCAGCTAATAAGTACAGGAAGGATTAAGATTTTTTAATAGAAGTGATTTACAGATATGTTTAACTTTCTGCCACCAGTTGATTTAAAAGAAAAAAAGTTTTCACCGGAGTACCCCTTTAAGGATGAAAGCTTCTTCAGCAAATAAAAATGTTGCATTATGATGCCTTTTGTATCTACTTCTTGTTCCAGGTAACGTAAACTTTATATGACACAAGAGGCGTTAGTTGTTTATTAATAAGAAAGATCATTTCATCCGGAGAAGTAATGTGCTCCGATAGCCGTATCATCCTCGTCTCCTCTTGAATACAATAATCCCAGTAATTACAGACGCATAATTACAATCCGCCCCCAACTATTCCCATTTAAAGCAGCTGCGATTGTTGAATTTATAAACCTTTTCCCTGAATGCAAAGCTCCAAACATTGGTTATTTGATTTCTTTGTGCAAATAATTGTTTTGGTTGATATGATTATTGAGAGCATTTAACATTCATGGCTTTATCCAGGGGTTGTTTCCATGTATAGTCTGTAATAATCTGATACAAAGTGAGTACTTATAGTTTGTTCATCATTTAAATATAGATAAACAAGAACTAAATACCTATAAATAAATCTCATGAAAAGTATTGACAGCATATTGTTTATATATGATATCATTAAAGGGGTATTCCAGGAATTTGTTTTATTTGACTATGCTACAGCGGCTGTAAAGTTAGTGTAGTTCATAATATAGTGTCTGTACCTGTGTGTGACGGTTTTCTCACAATTCTTCTGTGATTTTCACCCCACTATTTATTTTTAACAGCATACAAAATGACTGTTGTCTCAGATTTTTCCCAGCTTGCAATGCGGCCGAGACCTGATTCACTAGTCAGCTGATAACAGGGAGCCTGTCTGCTTCAATGGGTGGAGCGATCGCTTGGTGGGAGAGAGATCAATCTGCAACTAATGCAACAGCTGTAGGCACCCTGATTGAAAAACCACAGGTCTTTTGAATGGATGCAGCTCATTTAAGTTTCAATGGGTGGGGTGGCTGATGTGTGGGAGGGAGGAAGATGGAATTGTGGGATTTGTAGTCAAAAAAAGAAAAGTCAAACAGGAAATACAAGTTCACAAAAAGCTAGCCACAGTGTTATGGTAATCTCACAGCATAGACATTACCCCCAAGACAAGCGCAGATCCTTCATAAGCATGTCCATTACTGCCTGCCAGGTACGTACTAAAATCACCTTATGGTGGAGAACCCCTTTAATGTCTGAACGGGCAGTTCTGCCTGGATTCCCAGCAATGTATGTACTGAGTTCCATTCACCTGGCACCTTTAGTACATTGGGTTGGGTATGGCACAGTTTTAGAGAAAAATTAAAAGTGGCCTTGATTAATTATAGTTTGGGCAGCACGAAACCACTGGCAGGTTGGCATTACGTGCATTACCTTGTACAGACCTTAAAGGGAAATTTTTTTTTTTTTTTAAATCAACTGGTGCCAGAAAGTTACACAGATTTGTAAAATATTTCTATTTAAAAAATCGTAATCCTTCCAGTACTTATCAGCTGCTCTATGCTCCACAGAAAGTTGTGTAGTTCTTTCCAGTCTGACCACAGTGCTCTCTGCTGACACCTCTGTCCATGTCCCGAACTGTCCAGAGCAGGATAGTTTTTCTATGGGGATTTGTTCCTGCTCTGGACAGTTCCGGACATGGACAGAAGTGTCAACAGAGAGCACTGTGGTCAGACAGAAAATAACAACTCAACTTCCTGTACAGCAGCTGATAAGTACTGGAAGGATTAATATTTTTAAATAGAAGTAATTTACAAATCTGTATAACTTTCTGCCGCCAGTTGATTAAAAAAAATATGTTTTAAACCGGAGTACCCCTTTAATTACGCTATGTTTCCACTTTTTTTTTTCCTGGCGTTTTGCACTCCCAAAATACAGTTTTTGTGATGTTTTTTTAAATATATTTTTTCTTTGGTGTTATTTTTTTCTCCCTGCATTTATATCTGTAGTGTTTCCAGAGCAAATCTGCAACATCCGTGGATTTATTGAGGATTTTGCCTTCCCCATTGAAGACAATGAGAAAAATCTGCAACGAAACTGCGGCGTATCTGACAACAAAAAAAGATGCAGTCCTACTAGATATAGGGGAAGCAGGAAAAAAATAGAAGGAATAAGAAGGTGTCTAAAACGTAAATAAATAAATTGTATTTATTGAATAATAGTCTCAATGATGTTCTAGAGTCTTTTGCATTGTTACCATTGAAAAAGGGGACCCAGCTCCCCGAAACGCGTCTGGTTTGGACTGCTATAATCTGCACTTTGATCGGGAAACCTATCGGGCTATCCTCCCCTCTACATCTGACCCCCGTGCCGTCGGGGCAGAGAGGCACTTCACAGCACTGACACACGCGGTTAAACTCATCTACAACACCGGACCCCTCTCTCACCTGCTCCCGTGCTACCGGGACTGAAAGGCATCCAGGACATCACCACCACCGGATTCCGTGCGTCTCTCTTACATCTTCCTGTGCCGTTGGGTCAAAGACGACCTACCACAAATACATCTGCACACGCTACCGTATGCCGGCAATCGTCCTCCGCCAGGAGCCTGTAAGAGGCGCTAAGTGTCTGATCTTCTAACTTTGTTCCTCTTTTACCCGGTCTCCGTGCTGTCGGAAATATAGGATTATTAATGGGGGAGATTTATCAAAACCTGTGCAGAGGAAAACTTGCCCAGTTGCCCATAGCAACCAATCAGATCGCTGCTTTCATTTTTATGAAGGCCTGTGAAAAATGAAAGCAGCAATCTGATTGGTTGCTATGGGCAACTCAGCAAGTTTTCCTCTGCACAGGTTTTGATAAATCTCCCCCATTGTTCTCTTTGCATCAGCGCTAACACGCGCGCAAACTGTTACAGTGGGCATTTACTCAGGAGCCTCCAGCGCTCCCAAAACTGCTATTTGACCTTGTTAATCCAATAGCCCGAATATATTTTGTTCTATTTAATTAAATCCAAGACTTTTTAACAATCTATTTCCCGCAACAATGCAAATTTTATGTATCTTTTATGTATAGTTTATATTCTTTTCATATATTTTGTTCAGTCTGTGTCAAGGGCCCTGCCCAGACTCTAGAACATCATTGAGACTATTATTCAATAAATACAATTTATTTATTTATTTACGTTTTAGACACTTCTTCTTATTCCTTCTATTTTTCCCTGCTTCCCCTATACCTAGTAGGACTGCATCTTTTTCTGTTTTACTAAATTATCCTTTGGCACATGGGTAGGTGCAACGCAGTATCCTCTGGTTTAGGCTTTCTTATTACTATAAAGTCCGTGAAGAAAAATGAAAAATCGGCACTCACCGGTATGGCTGCAGGGTCTTCTTTATTGAGACATACTCACATCAGGGGTACAGAAGAGAGGGGGTGGTGGGGGGACAAGAGGTGGCGACCGAGCTCTAGTTTCGCACACTTGGTGTGCTTCGTCCGGCCGGAAGAAGACCCTGCAGCCATACTAAATTATTCTTTGGCACAAGGGTAGGGGCAACGCAGTATCCTCTGGTTTAGGCTTTCTTATTACTATAAAGTCCGTGAAGAAAAATGAAAAATCGGCACTCACCGGTATGGCTGCAGGGTCCGGCCGGACGAAGCACACCAAGTGTGCGAAACTAGAGCTCGGTCGCCACCACTTGTCCCCCCACCACCCCTCTCTTCTGTACCCCTGATGTGAGTATGTCTCAATAAAGAAGACCCTGCAGCCATACCGGTGAGTGCCGATTTTTCCTTTTTCTTCACGGACTTCATGAACTTTGCTAGTATAATCTGAGCACCACCTGAGGCAATACAGCTACACCAACTCCTATCTGCCATCCCACATCCAGCACACTCACGCAGTGCCGCACTACCTTCTATCTGAATTTCTTATTACTATACAGTGACCCCCTGACCTACGATGGCCCCGACATATGATGAAATCGACATATGATGCTTTTTTATGTCGGGGCCATCGCATTAAGTGCTATCCGGCAGCGCCAAATGCTTAAGCTGCTGCCAGATAGCAGCTTAATGTTCCCCGTGTGGTGCGGTATTACTTACCCCTCCACGATGCTCCGGGGTGCCCTCCAGGTCCAGCGCTGGTCTTCCGGTGTCTTCTCGGCCCTCTCCGATGACGTCAATACGAAGCTGCGCACACCGTCCCGTCATCCAATAGGAATGGCGTACGCAGCGGCATAATGACGTTGCTACGCAGGCCCAGTAAGGCCTTGCGGAAGACAGAAGAGGACCGGAGAAGACAGAAGAGGACCGGAGAAGACAGCGGAGAGCCCAGCGGAGGCCCGGGATCACCATCGGGAGCGGCGGGGACAGGTGAGTACAGCTTCCTATACTTTATATTGCACGGATCCCTCAACATACGATGGATTCGACAAACAATGGCTCGTTTGGAACGAATTACCATCGTATGTTGAGGGACCCCTGTATTTGCGTTGAGCTCCCCCCCCCCTTTTTTTATATTTGTATCTGACAACAAGCCACAAATAGAAAATCCACACTGCAGAGAAATGTATGCAGATTTATTATGTGCAGATTTTTTTTTTTACCCACTGTGTGTAGATTTCTGCAGATTCCATCCATATTGCTTCTATTGTCATATGCTACTGATCTGCCCTTTGTGAACATACCCATAAGGTGATTTACACTCTACTCATTTTTTTGTAGAAGTTTCTGTTTCTGTCCCATTCATCTGGATTGATGGTCTTAGCTGCCAAATTTTGAGCAATAAAATCTGTGGTGTGTGAATTCACCCCTAGGCTTCCTTCACGAGTGTTATTTTCTGCCGTTTTAAGAAGCCAGTTGGGAATATTTCAGAAAATACACTATCCCCAGATAAGGACCCTTTCACGCTACCATAATCCTCATGTGCAAACCTCCGTCATGAACTCCCATCATAAAGTCCATAAAATGGCCGTCAAAAAATCCCATTCATGTCAATGGGATTTTTTTTGACCATCCTTTAGCATCAGCTATGTCCCGTTTTGACTAACGTCCGTTATTTTTGACGGGGCAAATACCGTATTTTTCGGCCTATAGGACGCTCCGGGATATAAGACGCACCCTATTTTAAATGAGGAAAATCTAGAATACAATGTAAAGTATAGGTCACAGTGATCTTCAACCAACGGACCTCCAGATGTTGCAAAACTACAACTCCCGGCATGCCCGGACAGCCAACGGCTGTCCGGGCATGCCAGGAATTGTAGTTTTGCAACATCTGGAGGTCCGCAGGTTGAAGACCACTGGATAGGAGGTAATACTCACATGTCCCTGCCGCTTTGGACCCGTCACTGCTCGTCACTGCTGCCCTGGATGTCGCCCTCCATCGCTGTCGCCACATCCCCGGGGTGTCCCCGCCGATCCGGAACGTCTCTGCTGCCCGGTATCCTCGCTCTCCGTTGCCGCTCTCCGTCACCACCATCACGTCGCTACGCACGCCCTGCGTGACGACGTGATGACGACGAAGGAGAGCGCCGGCCATACAGGGGATCCCGGCACGGAGCAGACACCGAGGAGGCAGGTAAGGTCCCTCCCGGTGCAGCCGGGTTAGTGTCACTTTCCCTTCAGATGCGGCGGTCAGCTTTGATCGCTGCATCTGAAGGGTTAATACAGGGCATCACCGCGATCGGTGATGTCCTGTGTTAGCCGTGGGTCCCGGCCGTTGATGGCCACAGGGACCGCCACGATAGGTGTGTATTCGCCGTATAAGACGCACCAACTTTTCCCCACCAGTTTTGGGGAAGAAAATGTGCGTCTTATACGGCGAAAAATTTGGTAACTGTGCATGCCCTAATTTTTGTCCCGTCAAAAATAACGGTGGTATAACGGACGTTAAAATTTTAACATTGAAATCTATGGGTGACAGATGTTCACAAATGACATCCGTTATTGTCCGTTCTTTTATGTTCCGGTAGGATCCGTTATTGCTGCTGAGCATGCTCAGTACAGCATCAAAACCAGAAAATCACATGGAAATAAAATACTGGACATAAAATAACGGACTATAACGGGTGATAACATATGGCACGTGTCCGTTATTTTGACAGTATGTCCATGAAAATTGGTAATTTGTTATCATCCGTTGTATTCAGTTATTTCATCCATTTTTTCATGACCCGTTGTTGCTCAATAATGGGTGTCAGAATGCAGGAACATACCGGTAGTGTGATAGGGGCCTAAGGCTGCATTTATAAAATAACACTGACCCAAAGAAACCACAACAAAACGAAACACTGTGGCCCAGATTTATCTGTCCCAAGACAAAATTTGGTGAAGTTCACCCAAAACAACCAATCACAGCTCATCGGAATTGTGGCAGAATTCTGTGTTCTCAAATCACAGAATTCTGCTGAAACTCAAAGCCCCATTAACTCCAAAGGGATTTCACTGCGGAGTTCCGCAAAGTTAAAGACAGGTCTTTACATTTTGTGGAATGCGGAATTGCCGAGGCAGAAATTCTGCTGTGTGAATGGGACAGTGGAATCCCAATAAAGTCAATGGGCAGTTAATTTTGGCGGAATTTCCTGCAGAACTCTTCCGCATAATTTCGCACAGAAATTACACAATCTGAACATAGCCTAAGGTGGATGTTCAGATGGCGGAATATCCGCAATCCAGCACAAATTGTGGAATTCCGGTGGAGTATCGGAGGAATTCTATGTTATCAAAACACAGAATTCTGCTAAAATTCAAAGCCACATTAACTTAAATGGGATTCCGCTGTGAAATTCTACAAAAGTAAAGATGGTCTTTAAATTTTGCTTAATGCAGAATTTTCCCGGCAGTAAATTTCGCCAGAATTTCTGACGGAATTCTTCCGTGGAATTCTGCATGGAAATTCCACCATCTGAACTCAGCCTAAAGATGCCTGTACATTTCCAAAACTCTACAAGAAATACGTAAGGTTAATGGATTTAGTTGTCAGTGCTTCTTGGCTCTTATCGGCCCTCACCAGGGCTGGACTGGCCTACTGAGCAACTGGGAAAATTCCTGGTAGGCTGCCCACCCTGTGGGCCGGCAGCGGCCAGCCCGTGCTTTCCTGCCCAATGCGGAAAATAGAACAGGCCAGGGGCAGGCTGACCGGCCGGTCTGTTCGGACGTGGTCCGAGGGCCTGTCTGGGTAAAGGGCCCGCCGCTGCTGCTACTGAGGATGCAGGACAGTCATCCCAGATCCCCAGGCAGACAGCGCTTCCTCTCCGTGTGAGCCGCATCTGCGGCCTACACAGAGAGGTTTCGTGAACTCTGCTCCCACGCAGTGCAGGCGCTAATTACATCACTCATCAGCGCCTGCACTGTGGAGGAAGGAAGACACGCTCCAGAGGAGATCGCTGTGTGAGACATGAGGGGAGCTGTCTACACCTAATGTGAGGGACTTCTGCTGCCTACACCTAACGTGGGGGAACTCTGCTGCCTACACCTAATGTAGGGAAACTCTGCTGCCTACACCTAATGTGGGGGAACTGCTGCCTACACCTAATGTGGGGGAACTCTGCTGCCTTCAACTAATGTGGGGGAACTCTGCTGCCTTCACCTAATGTGGGGGAACTCTGCTGCCTATACCTAATGTGGGGGAACTCTGCGGCCAACACCTAATGTGGGGGACTATCTACTATGTTCCTGCATAGCTAATATGGGGACAAACTGGTCAGCCACCATCTTACCACCATCAGCCATCTGCATGACGTACATGTACACTACAGGTCGGGAAAACCTTCTTGACATACATGACAGGCCAACAGTGCTGAGTGTATCGCAGTGTGTCCCAAGCAGATGTTTCAAAACCACAACTCCCAGCATGCCCTGAAAGCCTTTGGCTATCTGAGAATGCTGTGAGTTGTAGTTTAGCAACAGCTGAAGGCTCCCTGCTTGGGAAACACTGATACTGTATATGGACTCACTCAGCAGCTGCCATTTGGGCCACTTGTCTTTTTATTTGGGGAACAGGCCCTGAATGCTTTAATCTAGTGACGCCCCTGGCTGTTGGCATATTACAGAAGTCAAAGTCACATATCTTGTAAAGTCCTGCACTGCCCATAGCTCCGTAACATCCCACATTCCATCAGCTGTTTTCCCCCTGTGCCAAACTTTGCCACCACAGAAAAGTAGCAAAGCAGAAATATTTACAGAAAAATATAATGGTGTCCCTTGAAGTGAAGCTCCATAAAAGTTTATGAACTCCTGGTCTTGTGCTGCAATCCTCAGAGGCTCCTAGCACTAATGCTGTAAATTCATGCATGCTCGCTCCTGGCAGCCGCACGCTCCCCCAGGCAAAGTGACAGGCCGGGAGTGTCCATGATTCGTGGACAAGCTGATGCTGCTGCGGGACTTGTCAGTGTACCAGGAGGTATGGGGACCCCTAGTGACGAGATTTTCAAAGACAGTTTTCTTTAATAAAATGTGAATCTTTCTTAAAGACGTATATTATAAAAACTATTGTTTTGCCCGTAACGTGGTCGGCCCGCACCAGCGTGCTTAGTGGAGGGAGTACGTGGTTATGTGGAGGCAGCGTGGTCAACCCAAATGAGTGTGCTTAGCAGAGGGGCAAATGGGTATGCGGAGGCGGCGTGGTCAACCCACCACGAGTCAGGTGACGTTGTGCAACCAAGAAGAATCATTCTCAAACACCACATGTGAGCTAGATGAACTTTGATCTCTGTGGAAACAATTTGAACTGAATCATTTTGATAAAACTAGTTTTCTCTACCTTTAACCAGTTTCAATTGACATTCGGTTTTTGATTAGAAGTAAATTCTAGTTTGCACAAGGGCATTTAGTAAGAACTGGTGTTTCAACAAAGGAGTTTAGTAAAAACTGGTTTTAACTAGGAAAAAGCAGTCAATTCTAGTTTTTACAAAGGCATTCAGTCAAAACTAGTTTTCACTGGCGAAAAGCAGTCAATTCTTGTTTTCACAAAGGCGCTAAGTCAAAACTAGGGGAAAAGCAGTTAATACTAGTTTTTACAAAGGCATTTAGTCAAAACTAATTTTCACAAGGGAAAACTAGTTTTAACTGTAACACACATACAAGTGTGAAACAACTGAAAATCTGTCATATTCTAGGTTCTAGACACCTTTTGCTTTGATTACTGCTTTGCACACTCTTGGCATTCTCTTCATGAGCTTCAAGAGGTAGTCACCTGAAATGGTCTTCCAAAAGTCTTGAAGGAGTTCCCAGAGATGCTTAGCACTTGTTGGCCCGTTTGCCTTCATTGGGTTCAGGTCCGGTGACTGTGGAGGCCAGGTCATCTGGCGCAGCACCCCATCACTCTCCTTCTTAAGGAGAGTTCTTAGCCTGGAGGTGTTTGGGATCATTGTCCTGTTGAAAAATAAATGATGGTCCAACTAAACGCAAACCGGATTGAATAGCAGCCGCTGCAAGATGCTGTGGTAGCCATGCTGGTTCAGTATGCCTTCAATTTTGAATAAATCCCCAACAGTGTCACCAGCAAAGCCCCCCCACACCATCACACCTCCTCCTCCACACCATCACACCTCCTCCTCCACACCATCACACCTCCTCCTCCATGCTTCATGGTGGGAACCAGGCATGTAGAGTCTTTAGCCCAAACAAGTCTCTTCTGCTTGTTGCCTGTCCTTAGCAGTGGTTTCCTAGCAGATATTCTACCATGAAGACCTGATTCACACAGTCTCCTCTTAACAGTTGTTCTAGAGATGTGTCTGCTGCTAGAACTCTGTGTAGCATTGACCTGGTCTTTCCTAGGTTTTTGGGGTGAATTTAGGGGCCTCGGCTTATATTCGGAATGGCTAATACTGTAGTATATACGTTATATATAGCCGCATTAAGTGATACGCCTGCGCTCGGCGGCCATTGGTTGGCACAATGACACATTGCTGTGGGGCTAGTATGCAGTAATTTCCAGGGCTGGTTTTTATCCCTCGCGGTGAGTTCTCCTCTGTCTTTACCATAATTTCTGTTTGAAATGCAAAGTAAATAACATTATCCCGAGTATTTCTTGTCATCTACATGAGGAGCCTTTTTATTTCCTCTTTATCTTCTTGTTAGTGTGGACATAACACAATTACATAATTCGGTTTACAATCTGGCGCTTGCTAACATGAGCCGGACCCTGCGTTCTGTCTGCGTCTGTCACTTGAGGTGATGGATCTATTCTTCCTGTACAAATGATCCCATCATTCCTTACACGGCGTCTCCCTCATTTCCATGATGTTTCCATATCTTTATGGTGGGCTTCCGTCCCCTGAAGTCACCTTCTTTGTTCTCCCTGTATATTTGTCACTTTGTATCACTAAATATTCACATATTAATTGTCGTCCATCCCATTTGTCACTGAATCATTTTGCTAATTGGAAAGCAGAGTTCTTTGTATCTCATTTGGCGTCATTATTTCATGTTTTAGATCAGGACAGAGAGAGACATTTTAAAGGATGTAGAAGAGAGGAATGAAAGGAGAACATGATAGAAATGAGAAGAAATTAGGTAAGAGGATTTTAAGATGAAGTTTTGTGTATTCTCAGGGATACTAAGGCAGGGCTATTGTTAAAGAACAAGAAGATAACTTTGCTTTGGCAGTGACTTATGTAAAGAAAAAAAAAAAAAAAAGGCTTGTAAGAATGCAGCATTCCAGACTCTCCTCTTGTCCAATTTCTGCCATTGGAGAAGATGCAGGAGCCCCCCATACAAAGATGGTTGACTGATGAAATCTAAACTTACCTTATGAGAATGGCCAGTACCTGTCATATCCCACAATAAAAATAAATAAATACAGTGGTCCCTCAACATATGATGGTTATTGGTTCTAGGCGGACCATCGTATGTTGAAACCATCGTATGTTGAGGGATGAGGGACCACTTGTATAACATGGAGGCACCTACAGATACATGTAGATGTTCATTGATAATCACAAGTCCCCGCCGCTCCGGCCCGTCAGTTCGCCGCTGCCTTATAACTATGTCACTACTGCCCTGCGCCGTCATCACGTCGCCACTCATGCCGCCCCTATTGGATGATGGGGCGTCGTGAGCGGCAGCGTGATGATGGCGACGGAGGGTAACGGCACAGGGCAGCGACAGCAGAGGAGCGGCGAACTGACGGGCCATGGTGGCGGGCACATGTGAGTATCATTGAGCGGGGCACATTAAACAGCTATCCGACGGCAACTGAAGCAGTCAGCGCTTCCAGATTGCCGTTTTTGCTATGGCCCCGACACACAGAAGCATCGTATGTTGATGCTGCATTCAGAGGTTTAAATGATCGTATGTCGGGGCCATCATATGTTGGGGTACTACTGTATATGTTACTCAGTAACTAATCCTGATCATGTACATATAATTTCTATGTGTCTAGCACCTATATTTCCACCACAAATACAAATATCTGTTGCAAATTAGTTTTTTCATTCTGTGCTCTGGAGAGGACGTATCCTTACTCTGCATGGCTTATCTTCCTCCCTGACTATTCCTGAGTGCTGGGTCTCTTCATCCCATCACTGCAGGCTACTATGTAACCACACTGCTCTCTGTTTTCTTGCTGCATTCTGATAGGACAGGACAGGAGTGAGCACAGAGAGGTGCTAATCCCGCCCTAACTTCCTGAACTTTGCTTAGCCTCTACTTCATCTGGGACAAAGATAATGCTGCAGCCGGACAGGATTATGTTCAGGATGGTATGGGGACCCCTAGTGGTGTTTTTTTTAAAGCCATTATTTCTAATAAAATTCTCCTTGACCCACTGCAGGAAGCTTTCTCTGCTATTGGAGTGGTCAATATGCTTCACACAGACATTGATTCTCTTGGCAAGGATCTTACCCTGTGTTACATTGTAGATTTGTCCAGTCTTGCCATGGAACACTTGCTCAGCATGACATTTTAAATGGTGACCATACCCGTAATGTCCACAGTATCGCCCTTCTTGTAGATACGCATGTATGTTGACAAAGGGACAACTCCATGTTTACAGTAGGGTGTGAAGAACATATGGGAACCCCGTCATTTCTGCACGCGTAAGATGGTGGCTTCATCAGAAAAGCAGGCATGTTGGATTTCAACTTACCCAATTGTTTTTTCCCCCCTCTATTACAAGTCATTACAAGCCTTTCTAAAGGGGAAAGAGGAGTCTAGAAGTATTTCTAGGGGGGGGGGGGGTCTGAACTCTGGGACCCCCAACGATCACAGGAATGGGAACCCAACTCTCTCCCCACTGAACAAAAAGGTGGGTTAGTATGCGTTCTATTCATTCTCTATAGAGATAACCAAGTGCTGTACTTGCAAAGAGACAAGAAGCACCCGGGTGCTATAGGCGAGGGGTCCTGGTTCCATGGTATCAGATGGATATAGGAAGGAAAAATTACCGCAACACGCACAGATTAAGTGAATGGATTGTAGCTTTATTCCAACACAGACTGGCTATGTTTCGGTCACATCATTGTAACCTTTCTCAAGCCTTCGGCTTGAGAAAGGTTGCAATGGTGTGACCGAAACATCGTCAGTCTGTGTTGGAATAAAGCTACAGTCCATTCACTTAATCTGTGCGTCTTGCGGTGATATTTCCTTTAAGTGCTGTACTCGGCTATACCCTGTTCGGTTCGACCCCAAAGGCCGACGTCTTCGCAGGCTCCATGGAGAATGGGTAGAGTGCGTGGAACACACCCTCCATTCCATCAGGACAGTAAGGTCCCCTTTCTTGCGATCATGGGGGGTCCCAGAGGTCGGACAACTCTACCAGTATTTCACAAAGATATACAAATGTAAGGGAGACAAAAATTTTGAGTCCAGCTGAAAACTTAACTCTTGGTATTTATAACTATATGGGTACACTACATCATATGTTGGAATACCTTTTTGCCACTACGATGATGTATTCTTCAACCGTAGCCCTGAAACATGACAACAAAACACCACAAACAAATCTGGGGCCCCTAATAAATACACTGGGGGAGATTTATCAAAACCTGTGCAGAGAAAAAGTTGCTGAGTTGCCCATAGCAACCAATC
The DNA here is from genome assembly GCF_029499605.1 of Hyla sarda. NCBI lineage: Eukaryota > Metazoa > Chordata > Amphibia > Anura > Hylidae > Hyla > Hyla sarda. Next base: position 125,985,312 of record NC_079198.1, on the reverse strand, counting down.
AGATCGCTTCTTTCATTTTTCAGAGGCCTTGTTAAAAGTGAAAGAAGCGATCTGATTGGTTGCTACGGGCAACTGGGCAACTTTTCCTCTGGACAGGTTTTGATAAATCTCCCCCAATATATGAATATGGCTATAGGGGAGATTTATGAAAACCCTGTCCAGAGAAAAAGTTGCTGAGTTGCCCATAGCAACCAATCAGATTGCTTCTTTCATTTTTTAAAAGGCCTCTGAAAAATGAAAGAAGCGATTTGATTGGTTGCTATGGGCAACTGGGCAACTGGGCAACTTTTCCTCCAGACAGGTATTGATAAATCTAAGATCTAACTTTGTCCCAATAGACAAATGCCAACGCTGGGTTAAGAAATGTCTGTACTTCACTCATCAATATGGTGCGTGTTCCAGGGCTGGTGCTTTGCTCACATGTATATAATCCGCACCGTGTCCCCCTCACTTTGTATCAGTAACGTAACAGTATAAATTATTTATTGTACATTAACGGGACTATTAATGTCAACTATTAAGAGCTGAAGACAAAGCGGCGTTCCGACATATTAAAATAACAATGGTGCCGGCCTGGTCCAGCCACTTTTCTAATTGTTCTGAATGTGTAATTTGCTTTTTTTGCCGTCTTTTCACTATATTTCCCACCAATTAAGAGGATTAAGTCGCCGTATTGTCCCGCGCTGCCGGCAGGGACCCCGTACGGGTTGTTTGGACAACACTTGGAAGTTACAAAGTATCGCAGCTTACTGCAAACAAATAGGATGTTAACCAGAATCGGATATCGCGTCTTTGTTCGGGAATTAAACAAAAAAGACAACAACGAAAAAAAAGCAATTGGACGCTCTGCTGGTTGGTTTACAAATCCAGCTGTCCCTGTGAATTGCTTATCTTTGTAACAAAAGAGCCGGGGCAGGATAATTTGGTGTGTGATCACTGACACTCCCTCGTCTTTTGTTCCCCCATCAGACCTAATATCCCCAGCCCAGATGGGTTAATACATAATGCAGACATGCAAGTAATTGGCTCCCCCTTGGATTTGGAGACCCGTCTCTGTGATCTGCTATTAGGGGTCAGTAAAGCGGCCCCTTCCACCTAATTACACACAGCTTTCAATCCCACTTCCCAAATGACGTTCTGCCTCCAAAGTCACAAAACGCACATGAGCCTCTACCTGTTGCCGTCGGTGGAACTCTCTTTTGGGACGAAAATCTCCTCCTTCCTCAGGCGACTGCATCAAACCCCAACCCCCCAGGGGGGACGGCAACCAATAAATTACAGCTTGATACTGTGAATTAAAAGGAAGAAATTGGCTGTTAATAAACCCCCGACTGGTTATTCATTCACATCGCCCCACATGAAAGGGACTTTTTCTGGTCTCCTCTTTTTATTTTAACAAACTGAGCCGAATATGGTTACATCGGGATTACATCAACTTTGCTTTTGTTTGCAAAGTGGGGGCAATGTATGCACGGCGTGGATGTGGACATATGTAACGCTGTATGAAACCCAACATAATACAAGTGCAACTGGATACAATGTATGCACAACAGTAGTTTTATTAATAATAATAATAAATATATACACACACACACATAGATATATAATTTTATATTTTTATATATAATTATATATTATACATTTATTATAATTATAAAATTAGATTTTATACAATTATTATAAAATGATAAATATATATATATTTATATTATTTATTTTTTCAACCAGGGTGCCTCCAGCTGTTGCAAAACTAGGGCAGAGTACCCCTTTAAAACTTGTTTTTTGAAGCAGAAAACAACATTTTCTAAAGTGTGAATGCACTTTAGGGCAAATATAATGCAAGCTAGAGCTTTCAGCAGTATGTCTGCCTCTCTGCCTCACCCTGCAGCTCCCTCCTCCTCCCCTTTCCTGGTCCATAGACTTATATGGACATTTGTAAACTGACTCCTTGCTAAATTTCCTCTTTGGATCAGGGATCTTTTATATGGAGCAGAAATTATCTCTAATCGGTGCTTGTATCCGCAGCAGTTTGCCACGGTCCTATTGACAAACAGAGCAGATTCAACCTGAATCCAAATCCAACGTGTGGACCAAGCAGTGGGATCCCACTGAAATCAAAACAAGGCTGCTGAAAGTGAAATCCACATAGAATCTCTGTAGTGTGAACAAAACGGGACGTCAGGGTATCTAATGGTCGGCTTCAACAGCTCCCAGTAACCACAATGAAGTCATCAGACCCCACAATCTGACATGATGATTGAAGACAGTGGGGGGGGGGGGGGGGGGTAATCATTGGCCAGGGAGACTAGGGGAAAGCTCCACATTGGTGCTATTACAGGCTGTCTGGGCATGCTGGGAGTGGCAGTTTTGCAACAGCTGGAGGCACCCTGGTTGGGAAACACTGCTCTATACTTTACTGTTATAAAGCTGACTGTCCATGTCCATTCTTATTGGGGACAGCTCCAGCTTATTTTGGAGAAAAACAATAGCGATGAGCCTGTCCTATATAAATGCTATTACTTATATAAAAAGATATTTATATTAGCAGTTGTTGATACAATGTATGTAAGGCAGACCATAAACATTGTATAAAATATATGGACAAAATTATTGGCCCCCTCCATAATTCCCCTCCAGAAGCTTTTAGGAGTTCCCATTCTAAATCCATAGGCATTGAGGGGTACTCTGGTGGAAAACAATTTTTCAAATCAGTTGGCTCCTGAAAGTTATACAGATTTGTAAATTACTTCTATATAAAAATCTTTATTCAGTATTTATCAGCTGCTGTGCTCCACAGGAAGTTGTGTAGTTCTTTCCAGTCTGACCACAGTGCTCTCTGCTGACACCTCTGTCTGTGTCTGGAACTATTCAAAGCAGGAGCAAATCCCCATAGCAAACCTCTCCTGCTCTAAAAAGTTCCTGACACGAACAGAGGTGTCACCAGAGAGCACTGTGGTCAGACTGGAAATAACTACACAACTTCCTCTGTAGCATACATCAGCTGATAAGTACTGGAAGGATTAAGATTTTTATTAATAAGTATTAGTAATTTACAAATCTTTTTAACTTTCTGTCACCAGTTGATTTGAAAACATTTTTTTCCACCCCATTAATATGGAGTCCTCCCCCCATTGCAGGTATAACGGCTTCCACTCTTCCGGTAAGACTTTCTACAAGATTTTAGAGGTGTCTAGGGGAATGTTTGCCCATTCATCCAAAAAAGCATTTGTTAGGAGAGAAGATATCTGTTCTAGTTGTTTCCATAGATGTTGGATGAGATTGAGGACAGTGCTTTGTGCCACTGGTCTAGTTCTTCCACACCATACTCTTCCTCTATGGTTTTATGAACCTTGCTGGGTGGACTCAGTTATGCTGAAACAGAAAAGAGCGGAACCCAAACTGTTCCCACAAAGTTGGTCCAAGCCCTGAGAAACAACCCCATAGCATTATCCTCCCCCACCAAACTTTTCAGCTGGCACGATGCAGTCAGGCCGGTAATGTTCTCCTGGCATTTGCCAATCCCAGACTCATCCATCAGATGCCAGACAGAGAAGTGTGATCTGTTTCCTCAGCTCCAGAGTCCATTGGCGTTGGCTTTACATCACTGCATCCCATACTCGACATTGGGCAGTAGGTTTTAAGGCTTGTATGCAGCTTCTTGGCCATGGAAAACCATGTCATGAAGCTCCCGACGGGCACGGTTTTTGTGCTGATAGAGGTTTGGTCTCTGCAGTTATGGAGTCATAATGGAGTGGTGGTGAATTTTAGCCCCTATGAACTCAGGGACTCCGCTCTGTAACTTTACATGGTCTCTACATTGCGGCTGAGATGCCTTGGTTCCTAAATTCTTAACAGCTGGTAAAAGACATTTCAGGACCTGACTTGTGATGGTTGTGGCTTCTATTACGGTTTCATGCTGGATTAGAACGACCTGCACACTCAGGAGTTACATAAACAGTGTAACTCATCATGCTATGCTGTCTACACAACTCCCAATAAAGTTAGGAGTTATACAAACTGCATAAAACAGCCTGCTTGACTGTTTTCAGCTTCCCAACCACCTAGAAAGGGGGTACAAAGGAGGACCTGTTACTGGAAAGGGGGCACAGAGGAGGCCTGCTACAGGAAAGGGGGTACAAAGGAGGACCTGTTACTGGAAAGGGGGCACAGAGGAGGACCTGTTACTGGAAAGGGGGCACAGAGGAGGACCTGTTACTGGAAAGGGGGCACAGAGGAGGCCTGCTACAGGAAAGGGGGCATAGAGAGGGCCACCTATGGGAAAGGGGCACAGAGAAGGCCTTCTACTGAGGCACATTGACAACTTGGAGAGGAGTCTGCTGCTCACTGAGCAAGCACTCTCGGGTAAAGGTGGGGGAGGAGAGTGGGACAGAGGTGCAGGCCAGTCAGGCAGTTAGCTGGGTTACAGTTAGAAAACGGGGTAGAGGGAAAAGTGTCAGGGAGGCTAGTCCTGAACTGGCACACCCCAACAAGTTTGCCCGGTTGGCAGATGAGGGGGATGCCATTTCAGAGCTAGCAGTACTGTAGCAGGACTCTGCCTATGACTGCCAGGGGGTGTCTGCTCCGGGAAGGAGGAGTGCAGGGCAGGCCAGACAGGTACTGGTAGTGGGGGACTCTATTATTAGGGGGACAGACAGGGCAATCTGTCACAAAGACCGGGATCGTTGAACAGTGTGTTGTCTTCCTGGCACTCGAGTTCGACACATCACGGATCGGGTTGACAGGTTGCTGGGCGGGGCTGGAGAAGACCCAGCAGTCATGGTACATATTGGCACCAATGACAAAGTAAGAGGTAGGTGGAGTGCCCTTAAAAATGATTTCAGGGACTTAGGCCGCAAGCTTAAGGCAAGGACCTCCAAGGTAATTTTTTTCTGAAATATTACCTATACCACGAGCCGCACCAGAGAGGCAGCGGGAGATCAGGGAGGTAAACAAGTGGCTCAGAAGCTGGTGTAGGAAGGAAGGGTTTGGGTTCATGGAGAACCCGGCCGAATTCGCTGTCGGATACCGGCTCTACCGTAGGGATGGGCTGCACCTCAATGATAGTGTAGATTAGAGGGGGGACTTAATAATATACCTGATGGTGGAGCGGAGGGAGGGGTTGGAATAGTTAATAGGGACAGGCTTCATAGGAAGGAAAAACATACACCTTTGAATTGCATGTTGACTAATGCCAGAAGTCTGACCAATAAAACAGAGGAACTGGAGTGGTTGATGTCTGAGGAGGATTATGACATAGTGGGTATAACAGAGACTTGGTTGGACGATAGCTGTGACTGGGCGGTCAACATACAGGGTTATAGTCTATTCAGGAAGGATCGGACAAAACGGAAAGGGGAGGAGTTTGTCTTTATGTAAAGTCCAGTCTGAAGGCCGCACTGCGGGAGGATATACGGGAGGGAAACGATAATGTGGAGTCATTGTGGGTAGAAATATATGGAGATAAAAATAAAAAAATTCTGATAGGGGTTTTGCTATAAGCCACCAAACATAATGGAAGAGACAGATGATCAATTACTGAGGCAAATAAACAAGGCAGAAAATCAGAATGAGGTGACAATAATGGGAGACTTTAAAGGGGTACTCCACTGGAAAACATATTTTTTTTAAATCAACTGGTGCCAGAAAGTTAAAGAGATTTGTAAATTACTTCTATTTAAAAATCTAAACCCTTCCAGTGCTTATCAGCTGCTGTATGATCCACAGGAAGTTCTTTTCTTTTTGAATTTCCCTTCTGTCTGACCACAGTGCTCTCTGCTGACACCTCTGTCCATGTCAGGAACTGTCCACAGTAGGAGCAAATCCCCATAGAAAACCTCTCCTGCTCTGGACAGTTCCTGACATGGACAGAGGTGTCAGCAGAGAGCAAGTAGCAGGACAAGCATTACAGAGGAGCCCTCACCCTGGCGTCACGAATAGAAAGGGTTAACCAGACACCCTTTAGTCACCGCACAGCTACACCCCATATACCCTACTCCCCCAGGCTATCACATAGCTTTTTGGCATCCTACGAACAGGATACGGGTGTGTGCCTACAGCTGTTGCCATCAAGGTGTACTCCCCCCTATGTAAAGGACTTTATTTACGTATTGTGAATCTCATTCAAGGCTACGGGACTGTGTTTCTGGCGCTGTGTGCAAAAAGTGCGCACAAAAAGTAAGGGCGAGGCGAAAAGTACAGCGGAGCCGCAATTCGCAGCGTGAGGGGTTAAAGGCAGCGCTGGTCCTTCCCACGTGCGCGATCCTTAAACTCCACCCACCGAGGTCTCCGGAGCCGCGGCGGCCATCTTGACGGAGCCTCAAACAGAAGACCTACAGAAAAGCACAGTCAGAACAGAAAAGAAACGCAGAGTGTTGCAGAGGACTGAAAGCTTTACAGAGCCAGCGCAGTATAAAACCCTGAAGTACCAGATCGCTAAGTTAAGATCTGTCTGGACTCACTCCAACTCCCGATCGTCGCACTCAAGTTCCAGCTCAACGCACTCAATTTCCAGATCAGCGCTCTCAAGTTTGAGATCTATGCACTGAAGTTCCAGATTAAAGAACAGCTGCGTCTCTTAAAGGGACCGACGTTCCCGAGTTTCATTTAAAGGGCCAGCTCTGTTTACCAAAATGTTGGATCCGGCAGCACCAATACCGCTTCCAGGACTTGCTCTACCTCTAGAACCTGCTCTAATGCCTGTTCCAGCACCTGCTGCACCTGCACCCCCTATTCAGCAAGATGGTGGTGCTCCAGTGGTTTACTCCGCAGAACCAGCACAGCCAGCAGGACAAGTTCAACCTGATTCATCTCCAGCTTCTGCACTCATCTCAAGAACATCTGCCGCCGCACCTGTCTTCCTGGGAAATCCCGTCCTTCCAAACTACAATGGTGACCCTTTTACATTGAGGGACTTCAAGGAGAAGATATACAGCCTCTTCGGGTTTTACGCTTTTCCCTCTCATCAGCAGGTGCAGTTACTTACAGGGCAGTTGCAAGGGCCTACATTAGAGGAGGTACGCACCTGGCCACCGGCCGACAAGGCTACAGTAGAGAAAATCTTTGAGGGGCTCTATCAAGTGTTCGAGTCTCACTCCCCCTCTGAGGTACGTCTAAGACTGTATGAGCGATGTCAGAAGCCAGGTGAGACTCTTCGGGCTTATGCAGTAGCCCTACAGAACACTTTAGAAGCAGTACAAAAGCTAGATGGTATCACACCCGCTCAGAGATGGACCGTTTCATAGATGGGGCACAGAATAAGTGGTATAAGGCCACACTTAGGATGTTGGCAGCACAGAACCATGACATGGCTTTCCCTGCCTTCAAGAGGTTAGCCATCAAAGTCATTGAGTCAGGGCCCGAGGCGGAAGAAGTTAGGCCCCCCTCTGCAGACTCATTGGGAGCCCCTGCCCCGACCGTAACCACTCCTCACCCTGCAGCTGTATCGACTCACTCTAGTCCCTGGGCTAATGACTTACAACATGTCCGGCAGGACATTGATCAGTTGACCAAAGCGTTTAAAGAGATGGTAGGCAGGACTAACTCACCTTCACCTAAAGAGCCTGCCCCTCGCCCTGCCAGACCACCTAGTACTCCTCCTGTGAGGCCACCTGGGACTCAATGACCTGTCTGTAGTCATTGTAATAAGACTGGACACTGGAAGAGCCAACATTGGGCTTTAAACGGGCATCCCCTGGGGTCGAGGACCGCACCCCAGGAGTAACCAGTGAAGGTCCAGGATCAACCAGCACTAAAATAGGACTATCAATGTATGTTGCCCCCTGCCCCTATGTGCAAATTGTGGTAGAAGGGATTAAATTGCAGGCTCTGATTGACACTGGGTCCCAAGTGTCCTGTATTCCTCAAGGGGTGTTTTACAAATATTGGGGTCCTGAAATGTTATGTGAACCTAATGATGTAGACTTTCGGGGGATTGCGGCAAATGGGAAACCAGTACCCAGGAATGGTTACTGGGAGCCCACAGTGCAAGTAGGGAATCATGTCCTTAGAGGACAAGGTGTTATTGTTACTAGTGTTGGTGATGAACATGCAACTGAGTTTATTTTAAGAATGAACATCATGAGACACTGTTTTGATGACATAGTTAACTCATTGCATGCCTCTCTTCCCCACATGTCACGCTCTGGCCGGCGAGCCGCGCAACACCACCTCAGGACACTCCAAGCTGAACAAAAGTTCGTCAACCCTCGAGGGGAGATCTGCCAGGGGAGAATCCAAGACATCCGGGCTGTTACCCTGCAGCCGCAGACGGAGACTATTATTTGGTGCCGTGCCCGACCAGGGGTGAAGAACCAAGATTACCAGGCACTCTTGGAACCCATGCAACTACAGGACTACCCTTTGGTATGCGCAGCTAGAAGCCTTGTGACTGTGAGAAATGGAAGAGTTCCGGTTCAAGTGGTTAACCTCTCCTAAGCCGCTACCAGATTAACCAAGTATACTCCCATAGCTCAGCTACATCACCTGGATTCCCGAGACGTGATGTCAAAGCCACAAGTTGCTAGACAGTGGACTGCTCAGGCTGCCCAAGGGGCCGACAACGGTCCAGTGGAACCATGGTGGACCCAGTTGCAGATAGGGGAAGAAGATACTCCCCAGGACCAGGTTGGAGGAGTCATCAAGTGGCTAGACAATTCCAGGAAGCTTTCAGTAAGCACCCCACCGACTTTGGCAGGACCACGATGATCCAGCATCGGATCCTAACCGGAGATAGTCCACCCATCAAAGAGAGGCACCGGCCAGTCGCACCTGGGATGTACCAGACAGTGAAGAAAATGCTGCAGGAGATGAAGGAGGCTGATGTCATTCAGGAGAGCCAGAGCCCCTGGGCTGCTCCTTTGGTGCTTGTTAAAAAGAAGGATGGAACCATCTGATTTTGTGAGGACTACAGGAAGTTGAATGATGTAACCCACAAAGATGCCTACACTCTTCCTAGGATAGAAGAGTCCCTCACTGCTTTGGGATCCGCAGCCTATTTTTAGACCTATTAGACCTGACCAGTGGATATTGGTAGGTACCCATGGCCGAGGAAGATCAGGAGAAGACGGCGTTTGTGACCATGATGGGGCTCTTTGAATTTAAAAGCATGCCCTTTGGACCGCAACGGCTACCTTTCAATGTTTAATGGAAAGATGCCTTGGACACCTGAACTTCCAAAGTGTTCTTCTTTACCTGGATGATGTCATTGTCTACTCTCGGACATACCAGGAACACCTGGACCATCTCAGAGAAGTCTTCCAAGTCCTGATACAACATGGACTGAAAGTCAAGCCCTCCAAGTGCCATTTATTGAAGCCCAAAGTCCACTATCTGGGACATGTCGTCAGTGCCGAAAGCGTACAACCTGATCCTGATAAAGTGAGTGCTGTGAAAGAGTGGCCCACGCTTAGAACTGTACGTGACAAACAGAGTTTCTTGGGATTTGCAGGCTATTACAGACGGGTCATCCCTCACTTCGCTCAAATTGCTGGGCCTCTGACTGCTCTGTTGCGGGGATTTGCCAAGGAAAACTACAATGGAAGACTCCCGATACAGTGGGAGGAAGATCAGGAAATAGCCTTCCAGGCCCTGAAGGGCCTCCTTACTGAACCCCTGATTCTAGCGTACCCTGACTACAGCCAGCCATTCCGACTGTACACTGATGCCAGCTTTGAAGGTTTGGGGGCCATTCTATCGCAGATACAGGATGGTAAAGAGAGAGTTATAGCCTATGCCAGTAGGCACCTACGGGGCGCAGAAAGAAATGATGCTAACTATAGCTCCTTCAAGCTAGAACTCCTTGCTTTGGTCTGGGCGGTCACTGAAAAATTTAAGGACTATTTGACGGTTACTCCCTTTACGGTTTACACGGATAACAATCCTTTGTCCCCCCTGAACACTGCCAAGCTGGGAGCCATTGAACAACGCTGGGCCTTTAGATTGGCCAACTACGACTTCAACATCAAGTATCGAAGTGGGAAGACCAATGTCAATGCGGATGTGCTCTCCCGTATGGCTCCCGGTGAGGAACCACCCATGGAAGATGTGTGGGAAGATGTAGAGATGCAGCCCTTTTACCAGAGGTTCGTGAGTCAGAGTACTCTGACGACTCAAGAAGGTGAGGACCCTGGGCCTCCTAAGGTTCCCGAAGATCTGTATATCTGGAAGACCTTGCAAGATGAGAGTCGGGTCATGGGGGATCTCTTGGACTATCTATTGCAGAAGAGAATTCCGACTAGGCTCCACAAGGCGCAAGGGGACTTGGAGTTGAAGCGGTAGTGGCAACAGAGGAATCGCCTGTTCCTCCACAAGGGACTGCTATGCAGAAATTCCTTGGATCCGGTCTCAGGAGAACGCTTGCATCAGATCTCAGTCCCTCGAAGGGACGCAGCCATGGTTCTTAATGCCTATCCTGACCAGTGGGGACACTTTGGGGTCCACAAGACCTAGACTACCATCAGAAGAAGGTTTTATTGGGTGGGAATGCGTGGAGATATTGAGAAGTGGTGTGCAGAATGCACCATCTGCAATGTCACCAAGAATCCTTGTGAGGATGCAAGAGCACCTCTACACCCCATCCATACTGAGAGGCCTAACCAACTGGTTGCTCTGGACCACGTGAAGTTATCCCCTACCCGATCGGGATATGCCTATGCCCTGACCATGGTGGACCATTATTCCAAGTGGGTGGTCGTTGTGCCCGTCAAGGATCTTACTGCCAGAACGGCTGCCCAGGTCTTCTACAGCCATTGGGTCCAACCCTTAGGGTGTCCTGAATCTGTCCTCACTGATCGAGGGACTGCGTTCGAGGCTCAGTTATTTCAAGAACTCTGCCAGTTCCATGATTGCAAGAAGCTTCGGACCACCGCCTATTATCCTCAGGGGATTGGGTTGTGCGAAAGGATTAATCAGGTATTCATCCACATGCTAAGGGCAGCATCTGTGTCAAAACACAAAGAGTGGCCCCGACTTCTACCTGAACTGTTTGAGATCTAAAACAATACTATCCACTGCTCCACAGGATACACTCCTTTCTTCCTTATGATGGGCCGATATGGCCAACTGCCCAAGGATAGAGCCTTCGGGTTAAAAGCACCCTTCAACAATTCCCCTCAAACCTCTCAAGATTGGGTTTCTGAGCATCGAAGGAGGATTGAAGAAGCTAAGGATATTGTAGAAAAGAAAATGGGCGAGGCTCAGTACAGGCAGCAAAAGGATTACAATCGGCATGCCTCCGCTCAGCCACTGCAACTTGGAGACAGAGTGTGGCTCAGAAAATTCCCTCGGTCACATAAGCTGGATTCTCTGTGGGAGACGGAGCCTTACACTGTTACGGCAATGCCATATCCCGACACGGATGTTTACGAAGTACAGAAGGAGGGGTTTCAACCACAAGTGGTCCACCGAAATAGGATAAAACTGTGTGTGAAGGATGACTTGCCAGAGCCGCCTCCTCCTGCTTCCCCAGAAGCATGGCCAATGAGAGAGTATGTTCCAGGAGAGGGAATCCATCCTACAATGGACGTTCCACTGTTCTCCCCTCATCAGCCTGCAATGTTCTATGGCGCACCGTGTCCAACTTTAGCCCAACCATCCTTGATATCCTCGCCCAGCATCAGTTGCACTCCAGTGACAGCTCCAAGTACTCCAGTGACAGCTCCAAGTACTCCAGGACTCTCCTCACTAAGCCCCATGGGCCACACCAGTCCTGCAGAAGATATGACTCCTGTTTCCAACCCTCAGGTTGGTCCCTCAGGACTGAAGTTTCTAGAGAATTGTCTTTTGATGAGGTTCCTGAGAGTCAAGAAGTGGTGTTGCGTCGGTCTCAAAGGTCTACACAGGGAAAATTACCCTTAAGGTACCAAGACTGACCTCTCAAGTAGTACTGTACACATAGTACCTCAAACTAATCACTTATGTGTACTTACCTCACTTATACTTAGTACACCAAACAACAAAAATATCTCACACTCAAGTAAACGCTTTAGGAATTGTAGCCTATGTCATTTTCCAATTCCTGCCACTGTTATGTACACTAACTGTTCTCTTCTTTCTCTTACGTGTGCGAGATGCCCTGCCCGGCCAGTAGGTGCTCTTGCGAGCTAAAAATAATACACGTAATCAAAAAGGTAACCTAGGTAAGGTGTATCTGTTGTGTTCTAGGGATAAGAGCGTGTAGCCAATGTACCCTAGTAGCCAGTTTATTGGTAGAAAGCCTCAGGCAAGCCAGTAAAACCCTCCGTGTACTAAACAGGTAACTAGTATGGCAAAAATGTCTAGTGAGATTCAAAAATGTCTAGAGAGATTCAAAAATGTCTAGTGAGATTCAAGAATGTCAAGTAGGATATATCTTATGTAAATAATATCATCCTGTTACTAAATTCATGAACCAAGTAATCCTGTTCATGAGTTTACCCATGCATATGTTTGTACCTTAAAAAAGTTAAATAACCTCATAGTGTTTATACAGCCTGACTCATGGACATTTGAAAAGTTATGCCCAGGACTGTTATAAATCAACCTTCACTTCGTCCCTCTGTCTTAGGGGACAGACGTCGAGGCCGACTTATTTTAAGTAAGGGGGTTTGTGGTGTCCCGGTACCATATTGCATACCGTACCTTGTATGGTGGTTCCCAAAGTCAGAGTTACTACGTTCAGGTAGGGTCCCCCAGGTGGGACAGCCCCTAGTCGCCTCCTTCTACTCTAATTCTATAATGTTTATATGTACATATTTAATAATGTATATTTAATATAATGTATAGTATACTTACCTTGTTGGCGTCGCAGGACCTTCGGTCATGTGACTATGTTAATTCCTCTATGGTATGTTGGAGGACCTTTGGAGGTTTTTGGGTCACATGTTTTACCCATAATTCTATGTAAGGGTGATTGACAGAAGTATTGGACCAATTAGCTTTAGTCCAGCCCCTGCCCATATAAGGGAGCTGTAGCCAATTTTCATTCTCTTGGGTTGCTGTTCTCGTGGATGCCGGACTAGCAGGACGGATCTGTACAACTTTCAAAGACACGCTAGGCCAGAAAACCTACCGGCCTAAGCCTAAACTAAACCGTGAGTTCTAAACTAATCTACGCTAAAGCTAGCGTGAATACTGGACCGCAACAAAATCCCCTAAATCCAGGGCAACAGCGCATATCAGTATACGGACTCTAAAACGCTTAAGGTCCCAACCACTGTCAATCTCTAAGAGACTTTGCATGTATAGAGACTGTTCCGGTTATGAAGCTTGCATAAAATCTTCAGTAAAGTTCCAACTGTTTTCAGCAAACTCTCCGGTTGTGGACATTCAATTATTCTATACCTCCCTATCGCTCTTGGGAAGGGTGGCGGTAGGACAAGCATTACATAGGAGCCCTTACCTTGGCGTCACGAATAGAAAGGGTTAACCAGACACCCTTTAGTCACCGCACAGCTACATCCCATATACCCTACTCCCCCAGGCTATCACATTTGTATGAGTGAGGTCACTTTTCTCCCTCCCACACATCAGTCACCCCACCCATTGCAGCACAGCTAAGCTCCCTTTCATGCTGTGCTGTGGTTGAAAGTACAATTCCCTGCAGCCCTATGGAGAATGATCTGCCCCCTCCCAGCGGTTGCTCGACCCATTAAAGCAAGGACAGGCTCCATTTCAACACTTGACTAGTGATGTAATGTCTCGGGCCGCACTGCAACCCAGAAAACGCTGAGACGACACTCATTTTGTATGATGATAAAAAAGGGAAATCTGGGGCAAAGATCACATAAAAATTGCAAGATCAGCCATCAAACACAGGTACAGGCACTATATTATGAACTACACTAACTTTACACATCCTTTAGCATAGTCAAATAAAAAAAATCCTGGAAAACACCTTTAACCCCTTAAGAAGAAAGGGCATACATGTATATCCTTTTCCCGCTACCCTTCTAAGGCACTCAGCTCTTGAGCGGGTATCATAGCGGGATGGTCCCGGTCAGCCGCCAGGACATATTGCTAATGCCGGGCATCACCGCGATCAAAGTTGAAGTTGATTGTGGCTTCTAAAATGTAAAAAAAAATAATAATCCCCGCTGCTCAAAAAGTCCCATCAAAACAATAATCATACCAATAAAAACTACAGATCATGGAGCAAAAAATGATCCCTCACACATCCCCGAATACAAAAAAAATAAAAAAAAGTAATAGGGGTCAGAAAAGTACAATTTTAAACATACTTATTTTCGTCCAAAAAGTTATAATTTTTTAAAAGAAGTAAAACAAAATAAAAAATTGTGTAATGTTGTAATTGTATGGACCTACAGAATAAAGAGAAGGTGTAATTTTTACCAAAAAGTGCACTGCGTAGAAGCGGAAGCCCCCAAAAATTACAAAATGTAGTTCTCTTGTAACGCCGAGCGCTCCGGGTCCCGCGCCTTCCCCGGAGCGCTCGCGGCGTTCGGCTTGTAGCAGCGCTCCGGTCACTGTCCCTGACCAAGAGCGCTGTCCCCCTGCCTGCGGCGGGGATGCGATCCGCGTGTCTTCCTCCCAGCGTGCGCGGCCCTGCTCCCTAGGGCGCGCGTGCGCACCGGCTCACTGAAATTTAAAGGGCCAGTGCACCACTAATTGGTGCCTGGCCCAATCAAGTTAAAATGCATAAATACTCACTTCCTCTTCCTCCCCTTGCCGGATCTTGTTGCCTTGTGCCCTGAGAAAGTGTTTTGTGCATTTGCCTAGCCTGTGTATCTGACTTTCTGCCGTTGCCCCTGACTACGAACCATTGCCGCCTGCCCTGGCCTTCTGCTACGTCTGATCTTGCCTTGTCCTTTTGTACATCAGCAGCCAGAGGGGTCGAGTCGCTACTGGAGGACACGACCTGGTAGTTACCGCCGCAGCAAATCCATCCCGCTTTGCGGCAGGCTCCGGTGAAGACCGGTAACTACTTAGAACCAATCCCCCAGTACGACCCGCGCCATCGCCTCTCTGGCACAGAGGATCCACCTCCAGTGTCCTCACCAGCCGCTAGTCCGGATCCTGACATTTTTTTTACATTTTGCCCCCCAAATATTTTTTATAATGTTTCGCCGTAGATTATGTGGTGAAATGACTGATGTCATTACAAAGTACAATCGGTGACGCAAAAAACAAGCCTCATATGGGTCTGTAGGTGAAACATTGAAAGCGTTATTAGATTTTTAGAAGGTGAGGAGGAAAAACCCAAGCTCCAAAAATAAAAACCTGATGTCTTTAAGGGGTTAATGTCATTTGCCAAAACATGCACCAAAATTTGACCATCTTTCTGTCCATTTTGTTACTTACTAGTTTATTGTGTGGTGTGGTTTTTACATTTTTCACAATTCAAGTGATTTATTCAATTCTTCACCCTGTTTTTGGCAAATTTTAAGGCTGTTATTTTTCACTTAGGAGTTTAAAAACTTGGGCACATTTTCGCGCACTTGGGTGCATTTTTGATGCGGCTAAGTTTTTTTTAGACATGTGAAAAGACATTGATAGATATAATGGATAAATGCAAAACAAATCACTTTGAAAAGTCAAGAGAATATTAGTAAATGATCCCCATATAGGGGTTGCCACCAGACCGGTATTTTACTGGCACAGTCCGTATTTTGGCCACCCCGCGGTATTTTTATATTATAAATACCGGCAATGCAATGTCCAGTATTTATCCAACCAATCCTCCAACTCCCGGAATGTTGCACCATATACTATACCAGTGTCTTCCAACCAGAGCACCTACAGCTGTTGCAAAACTACAACTCCCAGCATGCCCGGACAGCCAACGGCTGTCCGGGCATGCTGGGAGTTGTAGTTCTGCAACAGCCAGAGGCACCCCTGGTTGGTAAACTCTGACCTATACTATATACTACTATATAGTCCAACATGCTGGGAGATGTAGTTTTCATTTGGGGCAGCTGCTGAGCCACAGGCTGTATCAGGGCATGCTGGGAGTTGTAGTTAGTAACAAACTACAACTCCTGAATTTAAGGAAAAAAAAGTGATCAAAAAGTCACGTCAAAACAAAAATGGTACTGTTAAAAACTATAGATCAGGGCGCAAAAAATGAACCCTCATACAGTCCCATATAAGGAGGAATAAAAAAGTTTTAGGGGTCAGAATAGGCCAAAATTTCCCAGCATATGTGTATCCTGTAATGTTACGCATATATAATTAATTATGCAAATTAGCATGGCCGATAATTTTTTTGGTAAGAAAGGTGGCGACCCTACCCCCATAGTATCTGTGCATGAAGCTTTGTCAATGTAAGGAATATTACAACTCTACGAGTATCATGAATTCCTTTCAGGGGAAGGCAGGAAAACCTTTGGGAATAGTCTTCTTGGCTGGGTCCTTGCGGTAGGTTCTGTGTTGCTTTCTCTCTGCTGGGCGGTATGGTGATTCCTCTGCGGAGAACAATCCATCACAGCAGACATTGCTGCACTCCACATGAGGTTACAGCTGAGCGTGACAGCTGCCGCTCTGCATGACTCCTGCCCGGCCTCTGTAGGAAGGAAAGTTTGTCCAACACAGGGGGAAAGTCTGGTGTCTGTGTCCTTTGTGTGTTCTGTGCAATTAGCGAATATAGGAAACAAGACAGCAGTGAGCGCCGTATGGAGAGGACGCGCGCTGTCTCTTTCGCAGGTGTCATCTTCTGTGATGAGTCCAAATCATGCTTGTCTTGGTGGATGTTATCATTGTCCTCTCCTACCTTGTATTATTGCAGACTTACACGCAGAATTGTTACTAATGATACTGGAAGGCAGAGGCGGCTCTCCCATTAGGGTAGTTAGGCGGCTGCCTAAGGCCTAGTGATGGAGGGGGCCTCGCAGCAGCCTTACTCGCTTCCCTAACAGAGTGGTGATGCATACAATGTACAGTGGTCCCTCAACATACGATGGTAATTCGTTCCAAACGAACCATCGTTTGTCGAATCCATCGTATGTTGAGGGATCCGTGCAATGTAAAGTATAGAAAGTTATACTCACCTGTCCCCGCCCCGCTGGACCGTGTCCTCACCGCTCCCGATGCTGTCCCAGGGGCTCCCGATGCTGTCCCGCTGCTCCGGCATCTTCTTCGGGATCCTCCGGCTTTTTCCGCATCTTCTCCGGTGTCCGGGCCTCGCTTTCTGGTGACGTTATTACGTTGCGGCGCCGGGACGGCGTGTGCATCGACGTAATAACGACGCTGGAAAGCGAGGCCCGGACACCGGAGAAGATGCAGAAAATACCGGAGGATTGCGAAGTGGACCCAGAGCAGCAGGGATAGGTAAGTGAACCTGTCCGGGATGCTTAAGCTGCTATCTGACAGCAGCTTAAGCATTTTGCGCTGTCGGATAGCAGTTAATGCGATGGCCCCGACATATAAAAGCATCGTATGTCGATACTAACATCGACATGCGATGGTCTCTGAGAGGCCATCGTATGTCGATTTGATCATATGTCGGGGCCATCGCATGTCGGGGGGTTACTGTACACATCTCCACTCTGCAGAGTCGCTAGTCCTGGACACATTAAACTATAAGCGTGTCTTAATGAACCACCTATAGTTAAATGTGGGCCGTTCAGTTGTTTTAAAAGAGCTATTGGCTTCTCACCCTGTCAATCACTCTTGTGGTCAGATGGAGAAGAAAATGGAAAGTGAACGACTCCAACCAGAGAAGACGTCACATGATGTAACAGTTTTTACTCACTTATATGGTCTGCAGAGCCTGTGTAGAATTGAGGTCACTAACGTCTGTGTACAGTGGTTTATTCAGTATCAGTATAGTATTACTATCCTGTTACTATGTGGGGGTAATGTGTAGTCATGGTGTGGTACAATTATTTAGTCCCTTGTAGAGTGGTGGTGTTGGTGATACTGGTTTGTGTATATTGGTGCTAGTGGTTATACTGCTCTGTGTATAGTGGTTTTATTCAGTATCAGTATGGTAGTATTATCCTGTCACTAAGTGGGGGTAATGTGTAGTCATGGTGTGGTGGGATTATTTGTCTCTTGCATAGTGGTGTTGTGTGTGATACTGGACTGTGTATAGTGGTTTTATTTAGTATCAGTATGGTAGTATTATCCTGTAACTATATGGTGGTATTGGTAGTCGTCGTGGCGTGGTGCAATTGTTTGTCCCTTGTATAGTGGTGTTATTGGTCTCTGCATAGTGGTTTTTATATAATAATAGTATGAAGGTATTAACAGGAGTAATATTTTATGTTTTTGAACTAAAAACCCCTGATAAAATCCTGTGTGGGCTCATGATTGAGTTTCGCTTAAGGCCTTACAAAGTCTAGAGCCGCCTATGCTGAAAGGGTTTGTTTTCTATCTCGTATTCACCTTATCAGCTATAGTCACTTTTTCAGTCTCTTTCCACAAAGCATCACTCCATTACCTCGGCCAATCCTATAGCCCTATTCATAGTCAGCTGCTTGGTATAGAAAAAGAACACCGGAACAACATTGGAAACTGATTTACATTGCCTATCCAGGCAGGACTCCCATCACTCTGCACTTTTAGGCCAAGCTTTCACTTTTGGGGGGCAAAGCATGCTGAGACTATGGTGTTTTTTTCTGACATTTGATCTGACAGTGATCCCAAATACACAGCCAAGGAAACCCTCAAATGGTTTTACAGAAAGAAAATAATTCTGCTAGAATGGCTCAGCTGAAGAACTGAAGATCCTGATTCATAGAAGAGGCCCAAGTAACCTTCAAGATTTGAAGACTGTTTGTATGGAAGAATGGGCCAAAATCACCTGTCTACCTGCCCCTTCAGGTGGATATCTGTTTCAGCCCACAGCTCAGGTCAACATGTTGTGTGTGTTTTATAATGCAATTAAATGTATTGCCATATCTCTAATATCTTTATATTCTTCACTGTCATGTAAAGTGTAAACTGCGTCATAAGGAGAATACACAGAGAATCACATAAGCACTTTGGCCAGTCCGGGCCTCCTGCCCTGCTCTACCTGGGTCTGTCTAGAGAGGGAGGAGATAGTTAGTTAGTGTGAGTTCAGTCAGAGCAAAGTGAAGCAGCTCAACAGCATACCTGCTACATACCTCTAATGGGGACAGGTTCAATGTCCTTCTTCTAGTCTACCTGTTCCAGAGTAACAGACCGCCTGCATACGGATTCTTGCTGACCAGGTCGTCCTTCAGTCAGGTCTGTGATCATCAAGTTCAGACAAGTCAGGTACCTTATGGATAACGTGAGTGAAAGCCTCTGGAAGCTCTGGTCCAAATAGGTTTACCCGGGCCGGTAAGCCCTAACCCTGGAACCCCATGTGGGAAAGTCTAGGCCGGTGGCAAACATCTCTCCTGTCTTAAAGTCTTTGGCCCACATTTATCATTGTCTTTAGACTGTTTTTTGTGTCTAAAAAAAGGGGCAAAACAGGCACATGCAGGGTTTTTTGAGCCTTTTTTTGCCCCTTTTTGTTTACACATTTCTGCTGATTTTGAGTTGCAATCCACTGATTTTGAGTTGCAATCCACTGATTTTGGCAATAGACATGATATGGAAGGGATTTATCATTGCCCCTTTTTGTAAAAAGGAGCAAAAAAAGACGCAAAGCCACTGAAAAGTCTCTAAAACTACACCAGCCCAGACATGGTATAGCTTTTTGGTGTACGTGTAGACAGAAATTTCAGAAAATGTGACCTGCACAAAATTTATCAAAGCTCTTTTACCTTTTAATAAATTTGGTGCTCCTACACATTATCAGCACACACAAAAAAAAAGGTGTCAAAAAATGCTTAACTTGCACTGCAATGATAAATGTGGGCCTTTGTCTTCTTGTCATGAAAAGGGGGGCAGGGAGAAGTGAGCCATAAGCTGTCCTTACCAACCACTCTCCCTGCCTACTTGCCCATCTGCCCTAAATGACGGATCGACAACTTGGAGCCGTTCCCTTCCTTGCGCTAAAGTGCATGAGTGTAGAAGTCAACAAAACAAACAACTGTACGAAGTTGGGGAACAAGTCATGAACATAAAGGGAATTCATTACCCAATAAACAGATATATAAATACAAACAAGGCAGGAAATAGCATACTAACATACAATTCAGAAACCTGGATCAAGATAAACGGCAGATATGATAATATGAACAAGACTAGATATGAGGATAAGTTTACAGCAGACAAAACCAGGAGATCCAGGGAATGTACAGGATAATCGAATGTCAGAACACTAAACGGGTCAGGAAATCAAGAGCACTGTTCACACTAGACTCAGAACAAGGAACACACTAGACACCCCACTCCAGGCATGGAGGGACATCAATACCAAAGCCAAATTGGCTCCTAACTAGTGGGCACACGCCACAGTGTGATCAGGATAATAGCCTAGGAGGAAATAGAAATCCTAAATACAAGCAAACACGGGTACAGGCACAACACTCACTCACTCCTAGATAGATGGATTAGCACAAGGCTCTAGGAGATCTAGGATCAAACAAGGTCAAAACAGGACTTACAATACGCACAGTGTGAATACAGACTAAGGCAACACAAAGCAAATGCAGAAGGGAGACAGGACTTACAAAATGCACAGTGTGAATACAGACTAAGGCAACACAAAGAAAATACAGAAGGGACATACAAGAATACTAAAACCCAACAAAGTACGCAAACAAAGCAGGCTAAAATCTATATATCAAACAGGACAGATAATCATGGATAAAACTCAGGATTTGTGCACAGACAGACATAGTGAACAAAATGCCAACACGGTTAAGAGGCCTTTGATATTTTTCCACTGCTGAAGTCAGGAAGGTTAACTCTTCCCATCCCAGGGGTAATTAACACAGAAACTGTTCAGACAACAACAACGTCTGAACAAGACCCAAAGCAGTAAATACAAAATATAGATAAACGGACATTACACGTCTCTTCTGTCTTCCATCCAATCAAGTCTATCTCAGTCAAGTCTAAATCTGTTAGTCTAGTCAAGTAAAGTATGTCCAAGTCAAGTTCACTCCGGGCATCATAAACTCTAGTCACGGATATAATACTCATAATCTACACAACATGCCATTCCTTAGTCACCACGGTATATATGGATTACTTGGGTTGTTACCAACATCTGGTGAAAATGTAATGTCAGTAGCACCTTTGGAAATATATTTAGTAAGATAAATGGTGACAGGTTCAATACTTATTTCACCTGCTGTATATTCTAAACTTGCATAAATCCAAATACTCCAGTACTGCCAGTCAGAGTGGTGGTGGCTTCCAGTCCCCATATTAGCATATTACCTCCTGATTACGAGACCCTGTAGCAAGGATAAAAGCCCCTTATTATGGGCAAGAGGTTACCGGCATACATTGAGCCGTTTTGTTCCTACTCACAGCGATTATCTCCATGAATTAGCATTACAAAATATTATTGCCTATAGTTCTAATAGAAAATGCGAGGCCGGCTAAATGACAAACACATCCTCTAATTTGGATGCAAATGTCATGAAAATAGGGGAGGCTGATTATAATAATACACGCTATAATTATCCCGACTCCTCACCCAGATTTGCAAACATTAACTCGCCCAATTATCCTGAGATACAGCCCTAATTTACTATGAGTAAATACAGAAAGCGAAGACTATTGTATGTACAGGCTGCACAGCACCCCGTAGTGTAATAAGAATATAATACTCTACGATGTAATAGAATAACATAAAACAATATGTAAGAATAAAACTGGGCAAAATAATATAATATAGAATCCTAGTGGAATTAAAAGGCAGCACAGAACTGCTGAAACCTTGTAACTGGATTGGGGAATAGAAGCATCAACCTGACTGTAAATGGGGAGAACCATGGAATAGAGGAGTGGACTTGGTGCTGTTGCAACAATATATTTTGGATAGAATCCTGATACAGTACCTATAAATTAATAATCTTTAGTATGTCTATATATTCATATATATAATATAAATTTATGATAAATTATATATACAGTAGTCCCTCAATTTACAATATTAACTATTGTATGTTGAATCCATTGTATGGTGTTGTGCTCCGCGTCTTGAGAGCGGCTGCTGTCGCTCCCCACGTGTGTGACCGCTTTTATTGTTCCACTTGCTGGTGTGAATAAACTTCAAGATTTGCTATACCGCAATTACGTGGTGAGTGCGACTTTTTTCTACTCTGAATAACTTTGCTGTTAAAGGGTACCTTTCATCAAAAAAACTTTTTATATGAATTATAGATTAATGTATGCAGAATAACTTTCCAATAGTATATTATTAAAAAATATGCTTCTTTCTATTTAATTTTCAACTTTGAAAAATGACCACTAGGGGTCTCCCTACCAGTCCTTTTTTTTTTTTTTTTATAGATTTCAGACTCATGCAGGAGTCCTAAATCTCAAACTACAGCCAGAACACAGACAAACTCAGCACTGCTCACTGCCAGGGAGCAGTGCTGTGCTTGTCTGTGTCCCGGCTGCAGTCTGAAATTCAGGACTCCAGCATGAGTCTGAAATCTATAAAAAAAGGACTGGTAGGGAGACCCCTAGTGGTCATTTTTTCAAAGTGGAAAATTTAATAGAAAGAAGCGTATTTTTTAATAACATGCTATTGGAAAGTTATTCTGCATACATTAATCTATAATATAGAAAAAGTTTTTTTGATGAAAGGTACCCTTTAAGAGTTGTCTCTATATATGAGTCTGCACCTCCACCTAGCGGGTTTGCTAAAGCGTATTGGTCACGGCAGCAAGAACCCCCCCCCCCCCCCCCCCCCCGTATCTCTATCTGGCTAATTGGACTCAGTAGTGCCTGGTGTATACTTTCCTTCTGTGTTAAAACTGGACTTGAATCCATTGTATGTTGAGACCATAACTGTGGAAACCTGGTAACTGGTTCTAAGGCCCCAAAATGTCATCCAAAAATAGGAAAATGTGAGGTTTAAAAATAAGTAATAACTAATAGAGATAAAGCAAATCATTACATGTAAAAATAAGAAAGATCTGCTGGAGCTGTAATCACTGTCTATGTAGAGGACAGGAGCTTCTTCAGGGTCCTGTACAGTACACAGTGTCCTAAAAAAGTAATGGAGCCGCCCTCACCTGGTGTCCAAAGGAGCAGCTAACCCTGGTACAGGTGGGGTAAGGTCACACGTAACGGATCCGAAGCGTATTTTACACTGCGGATCTGCCAGTGACCCAACCCATAGTGGGCCTCCAGCTGTTGCCAACCCCCCCCCCCCCCCCCCCACCTTCTATGGGATTCCGCACTCCCATTCCCACTTCTAAATTTCCGCTTGCGGAATTCCGCAAGCGGAAATTTAGAAGTGTGAATGGGAGTGCGGAGTCCCATAGAAGTCCATGGGCTTTAATTTGAGGTGGAATTCCCCATGCCGAAATTCTGCCATGTGAATAGACCCTATGATAGGTTTGGGCAGCCCCGTGTGCAGACTATGCTGTATTTTCCTGATACCTATAATTGCAAAAATAAGAAAACCCTTCACTGGATATCTGCATTGATAACTATTAAAATACCAATACCAAAATACCATTATAGACTCAAAAAAAACTAAACAAGATTAGATAACCAATAGTACACAGACAGTTGAATCTTTTATTTATTTTCTTTTTTTCGTGCACATCAAGTAAACATACACAGTGCAGGGAGAAAAAATAAGTAAAGCCTTGTGTTAATGAATTCTTGAAGTGCAAATTTGCTTACAGGGGTTTTCCCAAAAGGCACATGAAGTCTGGGTACTGACAGATCTGTTCTTCTCAAGAATGACTGGTTGCCTCCATATAAACAGCTCGTATAACACCTCAGAAGATGTGTTATAGAGAAGCTGGAAATGGATACAGAAGCTAGAGACCTGGGTGTGGATCAATCCATGGCTAGACAAATGGGACCAATTCAGGACTGTTGCTGTTGCTAGGAATCATTGTCCTGTTAAGATCCCTCCAAGAGCACAATGGGAGATACTAAAGAGGTAAAAAAGAATCTATGGGGAGCAGCCAAAAACCTACAGAAGATTCTAAATACTCTCCACTATTAGACACTGAACAAGAATTGTGATCCTGGAAGTAGACCACAAACGATGCCACTGCTGTCCAAAGAAAACCTTTCTTAAAGGGGTTGTCCAGAAATACAAAAACCTAGCTAATTTATTTCAAAAAACGCTTCATGTCTGTCCCCAGGTTGTGTTTGGTATTACGACTTGGCTCCATTCACTTCAATGGAACTGAACCTGGAGACAGACCGGGAGCCTTTTTGAAAGAAATTATCTCTGTTTTTCTATTCCTGGATAACCCCTTTACGTTTACCCAAGACCACCTGAATGTTCCACAATGCATCTTGGAAAACGTTCTGTCTATGACCTCAAGTCAAAGAAGTGTTGAGTGAAGTACCGTATTTTTCGCCGTATAAGACGCACTTTTTCTTCCCCAAAACTGGGGGGAAAAAGTCGGTGCGTCTTATACAGCGAATACACCCCTATCGCGGCGGTCCCTGAGGCCATCAACGGCCGGGACCCGAGGCTAATACAGGACATCACCGATCGCGGTGATGCCCTGTATTAACCCTTCAGACGCGGCGATCAAAGCTGACCGCCGCGTCTGAAGGGAAAGTGACACTAACCCGGCTGTTCAGTCGGGCTGCTCGGGACCGCCGCGATTTCACCGCGGCGGTCCCGAACAGCCCGACTGAATAGCCGGGTTAGTGCTTACAGGACACCGGGAGGGACCTTACCTGCCTCCTCGGTGTCTGCCCCGTTCAGGGATCCCCTGTATGGCCGGCGCTCTCCTTCCTCTTCATCACGTCGTTGCATACGTGCGTCGGCGTGCGTAACGACGCAATGGCGGCGACGGAGAGCGAGGATACCTGGTCGGCAGCAGAGACGTTCCGGAGCAACGGGGGACACGGAGACAGCGATGGAGCGACATCCAGGGCAGCGGTGACGGGTCCGGAGCGGCGGGGACACGTGAGTATTACCTCCTATGCAGTGGTCTTCAATCTGCGGACCGCCAGATGTTGCAAAACTACAACTCCCAGCATGCCCGGACAGCCAACGGCTGTCCGGGCATGCTGGGAGTTGTAGTTTTGCAACATCTGGAGGTCCGTAGGCTGAAGACCACTATTGGGTTCAAAATCTTTATTTTTTTTAGATTTTGCACCTATAAATTGGGTGCGTCTTATACGCCGGTGCGTCCTATAGGGCGAAAAATACGGTATTAAGACAATAACCCAAAGCCCAGAATGGAATAAAAAAATGGAGGAAAGATGTGTGTTTCGGAATGGCTAAGTAACCGCCCTTAACCTTATGGTAATTTGACCTAAAGAGGGCACAGTGCGCAAGGGATCCCAGAAATATGAATAACCTGGAACACTTCAGCAGGAAGTAATGGTCCAAAATTCCTTCTCAATGTTGTCCAAATCTTACAGGCAATGTTTGTTGGTTTAGTAAAAGTGATTGTTGCTAAAAGAGGATCTATAGGCGATTACATTTAAGAGTTTGCTTACTTTTTCTCCTTGCACTATGGATGTTTACCCAATTTGCTCAATAAAAAAACATTGTGTTTGTTTAAAATTATGACTCAAATGGTCACTGTCATTTTAAATACCTACCCTTCATGTGATAGGCTATGTAATGCCTAACATATTTGTGAAACCCAATTTCCCAAAAATGACTCCTTATCCTTGAAAAAAAAAAAATCGGAATTCTTGTCCACTAGGTGTCTCACTTCTCAGCAATCTGCTGTCCATTGCCTTTTGTTAGGCTGACCCTGTCTCTAGTAACAGACACACCAAGATGGAACCGAGAAAGTGGGGGCGGGGCTTAGCATGTGCTGTGTGCACGAAAGAGTGGAGAACGCCTGAGCTTTGTACCTGGAAGCTGAGTCTGTCTGCTTTGCTGGAGGTGATCCCCCATTGTCCCAAAAAGTTAAATCCAGGCTTTTCTCTCATCTCTGATCACCCATAAAAGCTCAGTGCAGCTTTGTACTGCAGTGTGTTTATATTACTGTACTGTATTACTGTGTAAATACCAGGCCAGTCTGTTCAGCTTTTTCACCAGCACTATGTCATGGCATAATAAAGAGGAGTACGTGATGGCAAAAATATTTTAAAAACAGCAGGTATGCTATCAGACAACATTAAAGGGGTACTCCACTGCCCCAATATTTTGTTCCAAACACTGGGTGCGGGCTGCGGGGGTCGTCACGCCCCTTGTGACATCGCATCACACTCCCTCAATGCAAGTCTATGGGAGGGGGCGTGGCGGACGCCACGCCCCCTCCCATAGACTTGCATTGAGGGTGTGTGGCCATGACATCACGAGAGGCGTTGTCGAGTCTAATACTTTTTCGAGGGACCTCACGAATAAATTATTGCTGTTGCTGATTCCTGCCATAAGCCACGCCTCTTTATTTTTTTCTTTTCTTTTCTGTAAAAAATAATAAAATAATAATAATAATAATAAAATAATAAAATAATAAAAATGAATAGCAGACACATAAAGAACCATGTTTGAGGACAGGAAAAGTTTAGAGGCTGCTGCTTTCCTCTTAATCTTCTTTATAAGAAGGAGAATACTCCTGGGGTGCCCGCACCATATTGGGATTCAGCGGTAATGACATTGGATTTGCCACTTGTATCTATGGTTAAATTACACTTAAGCAGCATCCTGCCCCTCATCTGATCTGGCACCTGGACACAAACACATTTAATTAGCTGTTTTGGAGACGGGGATGAACTTAAGAGGAAATCCTTTAATTCTCCAAAGAATCTCATTATATTCTTCTTGAAAAAACCCTGCACCCACCCATACAACACTGGACCAGAGTGGGGACCACTCAGGGTCCTGTCAAGATTAAAGAGGTCCCCGGGGTCAGACCATTGAGTCAGATCCCTGTCCTCTTTGCCATGCAATGCCTTAGTACAGAGCTTTCTAAACAATTCATGTTGGGGACATCTGTTTTAATATATAAAAGTTATGGGGGAGGGGGGGGGGGGGTATGCTGTACCCAGATGTATCAAAATATTTCCTCTGCTATTCAAAAACAGACAGTCCGAATTTGAGGAAAGAAATAGCGTAAAACGTAATTTTTTATTATTAGATAATAGATCAAAAAGTATTATTGTGTTAGAACGGATCATATATACCGTATTTTTCGCCGTATAAGACGCGCTTTTTCTTCACCAAAACTGGGGGGGGGGAAAAGTCGGTGCATCTTATATGGTGAATACACCCCTATCGCGCCGCGGTCCCTGCGGCCATCAACAGCCGGGACCCGCGGCTAATACAGGACATCACCGATCGCGGTGATGCCCTGTATTAAGCCTTATGACGCGGCGATCAAAGCTGACCGCCGCGTCTGAAGGGAAAGTGACACTAACCCGGCTGTTCAGTCGGGCTGTTCGGGACCGCCGCGATTTCACCGCGGCGGTCCCGAACAGCCCGACTGAATAGCCGGGTTAGTGCTTACAGGACACCGGGAGGGACCTTACCTGCCTCCTCGGTGTCTTCTCCGTTCAGGGATCCCCTGTATGCCGGCGCTCTCCTTCCTCGTCATCACGTCGTCGCGTACGTGCGTCGGCGTGTGTAACGACGTGATGGCGGCGACGGAGAGCGAGGATACCCGGCCGGCAGCAGAGACGTTCCGGAGCGACTGAGACACGGCGACTACGATGGAGCGACATCCAGGGCAGCGGTGACGGGTCCGGAGCGGCGGGGACACGTGAGTATTACCTCCTATACCAGTGGTCTTCAATCTGCGGACCTCCAGATGTTGCAAAACTACAACTCCCAGCTTGCCCGGACAGCCGCTGGTTGAAGACCACTACTGGGTTCAAAATCTTTATTTTTTTAGATTTTGCACCTATAAATTGGGTGCGTCTTATACGCCGGTGCGTCCTATAGGGCAAAAATTCGGTATACAAAATGAAAGTACCCAACACCAAAGTCTAATGTAAACATGTACATGTGATGGCTTGGGGGATGTAGGTTATGGGGAGTGTAGCTGTGCGGTTATTAAAGGGTGCTTGCTATTTGTGACGCCAGGGTGAGGGCTCCTCAGTAATGCTCGTCCTACCGCCACCCTTCCCAAGAGCGATAGGGAGGTAGAGAATAATAGAATGTCCACAACCGGAGAGTTTTCTGAAACAGGTATAACTTTTACTGAAGATTTTCTGCAAGTTTCATAAACTGAACAGTCTCTACGAATACAACTGCTTTCTTTGGAGATTGACAAAGGTTGGGACTTTAGCAATTTAGTGTCTTTAGGTATTAGGCGCTGTTCCACTGGATTTATGGGATTTAGTTGTGGTCCAGTAGTGACGCTAGCATTAGCGGGGTAGTTTAGAACTCACAGTTTTAGTTCAGCTGAGGCCGGTAGGTTTTTCAGGCCTAGCGTGTCTTTGCAAGTTGCGCAGATCCGTCCTGCTAGTTCGGCATCTACGAGAGCAGCAACCCAAGAGAGCAATAATTGGCTACAGCTCCCTTATATGGGCAGGGGCTGGACTAGTGCTAATTGGTCCAATACTTGTGTCAATCACAATTACAAGGACTTGTGGATAACACGTGACCCGAGGACCTCCAAAAGTCCTCCAACATACCATAGAGGATATTAACATGGTCAAATGACCGAAGGTCCTGCGACGCTAAACAAGGTAAGTACTTTACATTATATTAGATATACACTATTATTAAATATATACATGTATTAACATTAGAGAATTAGACTTGAGGAGAGGTGACTAGGGGCTGTCCCACCTGAGGAACCCTACCTGAGCGTAGTTACTCTGACTTTGGGGACCTCTACACTAGGTACGGTATGCAATACAGTACTGGGACACCACATACACAATAGTGTGTAAACATATATCCTAAATGGTGACAGATATGGGGAGGGTTCCAGATATGTACAATGGGGGCAGGGGCTAGGGATTTCTATATGCCCCTACACTATTCCCTATTGTGCTCTTCTTGGCAAGTGTTGCCTCGCCCTAAAAAAGGCAGCGTCACACTGGGACCTGTTAGGGGCAGCGTTCCGGCCATTCATTCTGGCTGTGAGTACTGCCCCCCTCTTTGGTCTCCCTGCCTCAGGGACTTATGGTGCAGGATGCACCCGCATGCATGTCCTGGGCATAACCATGAGTAACGCCCCGGCTGTGAGATGCGGCCATGAGCGCACCCCTTCTTGTCCTTCTGTTGGCTCCAGGACTTGCTATGCAGGGCGCTCCCAATTGCGAGCCCCGGGCATCCCCTTACCTGCCTCTGTCCCCGGCCTCTCTGCTCCCCGGTTTCGCCGGCGCGCGCATACCCTGTCCTTAAGGCGCGCGCTCGCGGCCATTGCTAGATTTAAAGGGCCAGTACACCCTTATGTGGACAGATTGTGCCAGGGGTAGTCTGCCCCTGAAAGTCCATCCCACTTTGCGGCGGGCTCTGGTGAAAACCAGCGGCACCTTAGACTCTGCTCCCTGGTATGGTTCAGTCATAGTCCACACAGGACAGCGGATCCACCTCTCCTCTGCAGTCACTGTAAGATCTTTACAGAATCTTTACGTATTGTCACCTGTTACACCCTATACTCCCTACGCGTTTCAACCACCTATAGCGATGGCATCATCAGGGGAATAGTTCAGGTATATACAAATAAGTGCAATGAATCAGGTATAATAAGTGAAGAAAAAACACACAGATAATTCTGTGCACACAAATGAAAATTATAGGTCCTAGAAAGAAAAGGGTGTTATTAAAATCACTATTAGCACCAGTCTACCGGCACTAATGATTGCCAGAACTGATATCTGGATCCCTCCCCATCCCCATATCTGTCACCATTCAGGATATATGTTTACACACTATTGTAACGTGTTTAGAGACTTTGGTGTTGGGTACTTTAATTATGTATATATATGGTCTGTTGTAACACAATAATACTTTTTAATATATTATCTTATTAAAAGTTATGTTTTAGCTATTACTTTCCTCATATTTGGACTGTCTGACACCCCTTTTGGACATGCATGGTTTGGTGACACACTCCTCGCCATAACCTCTGATTGCAAGTATCACGTTGCGTGTTCTATGATACAGGACGTGATCCCAGTATCCAGTATCAGCATTACAAATGTGGCTGCTACCTCCCTGTACATATTCATCCTCCTTTCATCACCCTCTGTACCACTTCATATCCTCTGTGTCATTTCTCCCCCCCCCCCTTGACTACCCCCTATGCTACATTATCCCCCCCCCTCCACCACTTCATTCCCCTCCTTGTCACCCCGTTTGACTTCACTCCCCCTTGATCACCCCCTGTGCCACTTTATCCCCCCCATAGCCCCCTTTTCCACTTTATCCCCCTTGTGCTACCTCAATCCCCTCCTTATTAACCGCTGTGCCACTTCAACCCCCTTCATCACCCTCTTTGCCACTTCACCCCCCCCTTCATCACCCCCTGTGCCACGTCATCCCCCCCCCCCCTTTGTCACAGTCACTCCCTGTGCCTTTTCCTTCCTGCTTTATCACCCCCTGTGCCACTTCATTTAGCCCCTTGGCCCATTGGTTCCCTTTAAATAGAAATAATTTACAAATCTGTATAACTTTCCGGCACCAGTTGCTTTGAAAACCTTTTTTCTTTTCTTTCTCCGGATCACCCCTTTCAGAGGCGCATGCCCCTTGATAAATCCAACACACCAGTCGGTGCCCCATCGCCGGACCTTGAAATCTATTCCAGCTTCGAATGTGGTGCAAATATTTTCACCAGAAACTTGGCGTAAATCTTGGTTAAATTCCCCCCAAGGTGTTGTGCGACCCAGAACAGCGAATGTGGTCGCATTGCGACCTGAGATTTGCTGCATTGATGACTTTTGCGATTGCCAGAGGTCTATCCAGGATGGATTTCTGGTTGCGGTAACATGCAGTCGCAATGTCGCCACAATTATTTTTATTACAATGTCTTTGTGTAGCCCAAGCCGAAAACCTGATGAATTCTCCTGACAATATCCATACACTTGTAGACACTTATATATATAACAATCAGATGTTCTCGATGCTTTGTAATAGATCAGAACGACTCTCCTCTCATCGTCCCTTTTGTTTCAGACATCCGCAGTCTCTGCGTTACGAGTTTAGCTCCATTAAACATTAAAGAACCATATGGCTCCGTTTGTTCTGGTAAGTGCAGCGTGTATTCTGATGTTATCGCTCCGATTGTTCGTTTGACTTAAAAATCTAAACTATTAATTGAGCGGATTAAAGCATTTGCATTTCCATTGTAAAAACTCTCATTTGCGGCGCCGGTCGTCATTTCAGGGGACGCGATCTGAATACATTTGAATATATTCCTAAAATCCCTGCCTAAGCCGCATTTACGGGGAGTTTACTTAATTGTTAGGTAAATATTGCGGCAGCGGCGAGCTCATTAGCGAGGCGACCGCCAGCACCGGAGGGGACGGAGTCACTTACACATAAGGGAAGCTGCTCGTTTGTCTGGGATCAGTCATTTGTTACCAGTCCAGGATCATGGATTTTTAGGGGGGGGAGATTTATCAAAACCTGTCCAGAGGAAAAGTTGCTGAGTTGCCCATAGCAACCAATCAGATAGCTGCTTTCATTTTGCAGAGGCCTTGTTAAAAATGAAAGAAGCGATCTGATTGGTTGCTATGGGCAACTCAGCAACTTTTCCTCTGGACAGGTTTTGATAAATCTCCCCCATAGTTGTTTTTTTGAGCAGTAGAGTTGTGTGTTGTGTAAGGGTATGTTCACACTGATTAATATGTGCGAGGAATTCTCGCTGAAAAAATCCGCTCAGAAATGACCGTTTCTTTCCGCGTGGAATATGCATGGAATCAGCGCGGAATGTGGGAGGAATTCTGCGTGGCATTCCGCACAGAAATCAGAGCGGAATTCACTGCAGCATAGGAGACATTAAAGGGGTAGTCCAGTGGTGAAAAACGTATCCCCTATCCTAAGGATAGGGGATAAGTTTGAGATCGCGGGGGGTCTGACCGCTGGGGCCCCCTGCGATCTCTCTGTACGGGGGCCAGGCTCTCCGGCCAGATAGCGGGTGTCGACCCCCGCACGAAGCGGCGGCCGACACGCCCCCTCAATACATCTCTATGGCAGAGCCGGAGATTGCCGAATGCAGCGCTTCGGCTCCGCCATAGAGTTGTATCGAGGGGGCGTGTCGGCCGCCGCTTCGTGCGGAGGTCGACACGCCCCCTTTCCGCTGGCTGTCGGGGCTCCGTACAGGAGATCGTGGGGGGCCCCAGCGGTCGGACCCCCCCCCCCGCGATCTCAAACTTATCCCCTATCCTTAGGATAGGGGATAAGTTGTTCACCACTGGGTCACCACTGGATATCTCCTTTAATAAAAATATTTTTTTTTTCCAAAGGAATTCTGCGGGAATTCCGTGCAAAATCCGCGCAATTTCCACCCGAATTCCGCGCAGAAGTGTGGCGGACTGAAAAATTTTTACATTGAGTTCTATGGGGTTAGGACGCAAATTCCGCATGAAGAAAGAACATGTTCATTCTTCTTGCGGAACGGAATTCAGTGACAGAATTCCGCTAGCGGAAATGAGGACTGAGGAGCAGAAATTTAATTACATACTATGGGGTTTCTCACTGGTGAATGAATTGGTGAGGAATAAGCGAGCAGAATTACTTGCGGAAATTCCTCTCCAAACCTTCAGTGTGAACATACCCTAAGTAGGACAACCAGGGTTTCCCGGAGGCACAGAGTATTTCAGGAGAGAAGTGCGCAGGCACTAATCTCATGGGTGGTCACAGACTGAGCATTGCTTAGAGCAGTGTTTCCCAACCAGAGTGCCTCCAGCTGTTGCAAAACTACAACTCCTAGCAAGCCCGGACAGCCTTTGGCTGTCCGGGCTTGCTAGGAGTTGTAGATTTGCAACAGCTGGAGGCACCCTGGTTGGGAAACACTGGCCTAATGGAAGGAAAAAGGACTCAATCAGCAGCAGAGAAGAATTTTGGGGGGAGCAGGTTCCCAGCAGCACAGTGAGTTTTAGGGTGCGTTCCCACCTGGCATATACGCAGCACATTTCATGCTGCGCAAAATTTGCGGCAGCAGCGGGAAATACGCTGCATATTCCTCGCTCACTATACATACAGGGCTTTCCGGTGGCAGCTCTATGTGTGTAGCGAGTTTTGGAGGTGGAGCTGCGCGTCACAGTCACGCCGGCACACGGCCCTGCCTCTAAAACTCACTACACGCATAGGGCTGCCGCCGGAAAGCCTTGTGTGTATAGTGAGCGAGGAATACACAGCGTATGTTTCCGCTTATGCCGCAAATTTTGCACAGTGTGGAATATGCTGCGTATTTGCCAGGTGGGAACACACCCTTAGGAGAAACATGTGCTCTTCTTGTCTGAAGCCACAGACTGTGTATTGTATAATGGCAGTGTGGAGAGTGGGGTTTGGCACGGGGGCTGTGAAACGGATTTGGGCACTTAGCTGGTAGGTTGGAAGGTCCGTGATGCGAGAAGTAGGGTTGTAGTCAGTTATGTGGGGCAGGTGGGGAGGGTTGTAGTGTCCCGTGGCTGAAGTGTCACAACCTTGTAGCTAACTTACCGTTCCCACTAACCATTACTTCAAATAAATCAGCTATCTGTATCAAAGCCCCTGGAATAAATACCTCTAAAGCCAGGATGTATGTGTGATGTCCCAGTACAGGACATGGTCCTGTACTGCCTTTAGGCCCTGTCAGGTTGAGACCCTCAGTGACCTGGAGGCTCCCCTGCAAGGTCTCCCCCTGTTGTTCCATAATGTTGTGTATATCACTATAATGACTAGACAGTATCCTTATGTATAGGTAGTACAAAGGACCTGTGGGAGGTCTCAAGGACCTGTGTAACTCTGTCACATGTTATGCAGTCACATGATTTGTTGTCACATGTTCTCCAAGAGAGCACCAGCTTAATCTGTGACCCGCAGCTTGACCAAAGGGCTTTGGCCCAGCCCCCCAACACTATATAAAGGGGCGGCCATTACAATTCACTCTCTTCTGCTGCAAGCAGCTCATGGAGATCAAGTCTTTGCTGAGGAACAGTTAACACCAGAGATTTCAGTTCAAGTGATCAGCATCTGGAAGACCCCAAAAGCTACAGTCATTCCAGTAAGTCTCAAGTCTATGTCTGCTGTCACTGAAGCTAGTAACATAATAACATAGTAACATAGTTCACAAGGTCGAAAAAAGACCAGAATCCATCAAGTTCAACCTATAACCCTAATGAGTCCCTACTGTGTTGATATAGATCTTGAATCCATAACCTGTAATATTATTATTCTCCAAAAATGTATCCAGACCCCTTTTAAATTCTTCTACAGAGTTCCCCATGACCACCTCCTCCGGGAGAGAATTCCACAGTCTCACTGCTCTTACAGTAAAGAACCCCTGTCTGTGCTGGTGTAGAAACCTACTTTCCTCTAGATGTAGAGGATGCCCCCTTGTTATAGATACAGTCCTGGGTATAAATAGATCATGGAGATATCTCTGTACTGTCCCCTGATATATTTATACATAGTTATTAGGTCGCCCCTAAGCCTTCTTTTTTCTAAACTAAATAATCCTAATTCTGATAATCTTTCTGGGTACTGTAGTCCTCCCATTCCCCGTATTACCCTGGTTGCCCGTCTTTGAACCCTCTCCAGCTCCACTGTATCTTTCTTGTACACTGGTGCCCAGTACTGTACACAGTATTCTATGTGTGGTCTGACTAGTACTGTACACAGTATTCTATGTGTGGTCTGACCAGTACTGTACACAGTATTCTATGTGTGGTCTGACCAGTACTGTACACAGTATTCTATGTGTGGTCTGACCAGTACTGTACACAGTATTCTATGTGTGGTCTGACCAGTACTGTACACAGTATTCCATGTGTGGTCTGACCAGTACTGTACACAGTATTCTATGTGTGGTCTGACCAATACTGTACACAGTATTCTATGTGTGGTCTGACCAGTACTGTACACAGTATTCTATGTGTGGTCTGACCAGTAATGTACACAGTATTCTATGTGTGGTCTGACCAGTACTGTACACAGTATTCTATGTGTGGTCTGACTAGTACTGTAGACAGTATTCTATGTGTGGTCTGACTAATGATTTGTACAGCAGTAGAAAAATGTCCTTGTCATTGGCATCTATGGCCCTATTGATGCCCCCCATGATTTTATTTGCCTTGGCAGCAGCTGCCCGACACTGGTCACTACAGCTAAATTTATTAACTAAGACTCCCAAGTCCTTTTCCACATCAGTTGTCCCAAGTGTTCTCCCATTTAATACATAATCCCAGCCCGGATTTTTATTCCCAATGTGCATTACCTTACATTTATCAGTGTTGAACCTCATCTGCCACTTCCCAGTCTAAACCTCCAACCTATCCAGATCAATTTGTAACAGTGCACTGTCCTCTATTGTGTTTTCTGCTTTACAGAGTTTAGTATCCTCTGCAAACATTGCTACTTTACTATTCAATCCCTCTACAAGGTCATTAATGAATATATTAAATAGAACAGGACCCACTACGGACCCCTGTGGTACCCCACTAGCAACAGTCACCCAATCAGAATAAGTACCATTAATACCCACCCTCTGTTTCCTACCACTGAGCCAGTTACTTATCCACTTACACACATTCTCCCCCAGCCCAATCCTTCTCATTTTATGCACCAACCTTTTATGTTGAACTGTATCAAATGCTTTGGAAAAATCCAGATATACGACATCCAGTGATTGCCCTTGGTCTAGTCTGGAGCTCCCCTCCTCATAAAAGCTGATCAGGTTAGTTTGACAGGACCGATCCCTCATAAAGCCTTGCTGATATGGAGTGATACATTTATTTTATCAAGATACTCCAAAATAGCATCCCGTAGAAAACCCTCAAACCTTTTGACCCCTTTTTAAATATTGGCACCACATTTGCCATGCACCAGTCCCGGGGAACAGTCCCTGTTACTATAGAGTCCCTGAATATTAAAAATAGGGGTCTGTCTATTACATTATTTAATCCCTTTAGAACACGGGGGTGAATGCCATATGGACCTGGCGATTTGTCTATTTTGATTTTTTGTAGGCAGCACTGTACTTCTTCCTGGGTTAGACAGGTGACATGTACTTCTTCCTAGGTTAGACAGGTGACCTGTACTGGGGAGTATACCTTATCTCACTGAATTCACCTGGCATTTCATTTTCCTCGGTGAATACAGTGGAGAAGAATTTGTTTAATATATTTGCTTTTTCCTGATCCCTGTCTATAATTTCTTCCTCATGATTTTTTAAAGGGCCAACACTTTCATTTTTACAAATCCAAATAATCAAGAAGAAAGTACAGGCAACTCACCACGTTGTAGTAACTTCGTGTTTATTACTGGGACATGCAGGTAAAGCGGCTCCACGCCACACCGGGATGCCGAACACTAGTGCGTTAACCGATCGGTTAACGCACTAGTGTTCGGCATCCCGATGTGGCGTGGAGCCGCTTTACTTGCATGTCCCAGTAATAAACACGAAGTTACTACAACGTGGTGAGTTGCCTGTACTTTCTTCTTGATTATTTGGATTTGCATTCATCCTATCACTATCGCAGTACATGAGCACCACCGCATGTTTAAGGGAGAATATATAGAGGGAGAGCAGTGCCAGCACTTCAATCTCTGTTGTGAACTTTCATTTTTACCTTTTTGCTATTTATATAGTTAAAAAACATTTTGGGGTTAGTTTTACTCTCTTTGGCAATGAGTCTTTCTGTCTCAATAGGCTTTTATCTGTTTTTTACATATTTTACTCTATAGCTTTTAATGCTGCTTCTTCACTGCCATCCTGTTTTAGTAGTTTAACAGCTTTTTTTTTTTGTCATTTATTGCCCCCTTAACATTTTTATTCATCCATATTGGTTTGTTTTATTTCTGACCCTTTTATTCCCATAAAGTATATACATCTTACAGTGAGAATTTATATATTTTTAAAAGTCTCCCATTTAGTGTCAGTATTCTTGTTTTTGAGGACATGATCCCATTTTATATTGTTAAGGGCTTCTCTGAGTTGATCGAACTTTGCCTTCCTAAAGTTCAATGTTTTTGTGGCCCCTCGAGAGATTCCCTTACTGAAGAACAAGTT
Organism: Hyla sarda; assembly: GCF_029499605.1. Taxonomy (NCBI): domain Eukaryota; kingdom Metazoa; phylum Chordata; class Amphibia; order Anura; family Hylidae; genus Hyla; species Hyla sarda. The sequence goes on along the minus strand of NC_079198.1, from coordinate 125,948,230 downwards.
ATAATGTATTATATTATGATCACTATTTCCTAGGTGTCCTTCTACCTGCACATTAGTTACTCTGTCAGGTCTGTTGGTTAATATTAAATCTAGTAGGGCGCCCCCTCTGGTCGGGCTCTGTACCATATGGGACAGATCATTGTCTTTAGTTATAGTCAGAAACCTGTTTCCTTTATGGGATTCACAGGATTCATTCTCCCAGTTTATATCAGGATAGTTCAAGTCTCCCATTATTATCACCTCATTCTGATTTTCTGCCTTGTTTATTTGCCTCAGTAATTGATCTTCTGTCTCTTCCATTATGTTTGGTGGCTTATAACAAACCCCTATCAGAATTTTTTTTTCATCTCCATATATTTCTACCCATAATGACTCCACATTATCGTTTCCCTCCCGTATATCCTCCCGCAGTGCGGCCTTCAGACTTGACTTAAAGACAAACTCCTCCCCTTTCCGTTTTGTCCGATCCTTCCTGAATAGACTATAACCCTGTATGTTACCGCCCAGTCACAGCTATCGTCCAACCAAGTCTCTGTTATACCCACTATGTCATAATCCTCCTCACACATCAACCACTCCAGTTCCTCTGTTTTATTGGTCAGACTTCTAGCATTAGTCATCATGCAATTCAATGGTGTATGGTTTTCCTTCCTATGAAGCCTATCCCTATTAACTATTCTAACCCCTCCCTACACTCCTATCCCTATTAACTATTCTAACCCCTCCCTCTGCTCCACCCCCAGGTACATTAAGTTCCCCCTCTCTATCTACACTATCTTCCTCCTCTACATTGTAGATTCCCTCCCCCCAGTCCCTAGTTTAAACACTCATCCACCCTTCTAGCCATCCTCTGCAGTCAAGTCCTGCATATAGTCAAGTCAAGTCCAATCTCAAGTCAAGTTAATTACAAGTATATTGGTCCAGCAAGCTGCGAGGTCCTTCTGGGTCCTGGCCACCTCTCTGGGAAATCTGGCCTTAGCTGTGAAGATAATTCCATGTGTCTTATACTCAGTAAAGCCTCCGTTTGACCATAACTGGTTGTGGACTCTCATTTCACTACTAGCAACTGAGAAACCAGTCGTGTAGTGTTCTGGTACCCTTAAACCACACTGGCATCACGAACATAGGAGTTAACAATATCTTACCCCTGGGGTTAATACCATCTGTTCCCATCACTCACACCGCTACACCCGTGGTCCCGCCATACACCCTTGGGTCACCACATATGGTTAACAGCGTGTTCTGTACTGAGGTTGCAGATCCAATATAATAGAAGACAGTGATAATGATATAGATGGGGAATATCACACTTTGATAGACATGTTAGGTAGAGATAGCTGGTAGTATGTTACTGTCACAGTCCTTGAACAATGCGTAGAATATAGACTTGGGAATTGTTTGACTTGTAGTCCTCCTTGAGTAGAATGGTTCTCTACCCCTAGTGGTATGTGCTGGGCTCAGAGGCGTACAATGGTTCTGGCCTGTACTAATTGAGATTGGACACTTGAGACTTTAGACTACAACTTAAGACTTCATTTTAGACTGACTTGACTTGAGACTGACTTGACTTGGCTGTACTTCTATTCCGGCAGCTATCTAAGTGTGATTGCGTACTTCGGGGTCTTCAAGGGAGTGTTCTATGGTAAACTTTGTGTTTTCAAAGTCTCCCTCCATCACCCACCTTTCCTTGGGTTACTCTGAGACATCACTGACCCGAGGACATACAGAAGGGAGACTCCATACATTAGTTTGTTGCTTTGGACAGGCTGACCTAGAGGATACCTGAACCTAGTCCTTACTTTGCTAGAGGGCCCGTCAGTCTTGCTCTTGTGTTGGTACAACCCCTGTGGTGGGTCACACTAGAAAACCTGGAATATTGTAGACCTGGAATATTGTAGTTATGTAGTGATGTTCCCTGACCAGAGGCCAGAGCCTAACTCACTAACATGTGCTTTAGGTTCCCTCCCTGTCCCTGAGGACTGGGGTGGAGACAGGACATCCTTTAGCCCTTAATTGGCTAAAGGGTGGACATGTGACATGTTACCATCTTAAAACCTTGCACTTGTATTGGCTTAGTGCTTGTAGAAGACATATACATATATAGTAAAATACACTTGTATAGCAATACATACAGAAATAGATCTGAGACTGAGCCGGGACCTTTGAAGCTACAGCCACCCGAACAGTGTTTATGGTAGCAAAAAGTGACCCTGCTCCGGGACGCCACAGAATCAGCAGCAAAGCTGATAATTCATGAGGTCAAGGCTTTAGAATTACGGAATGGATGGAGTAGGGTCCCCAGCAGCACAGAACATTTTAGGAGAAGCTTGAAAAAACAGATATACCAGGCACTGCTCCTTTATAACACTTAAGTCCCGTGTAGATATTACTGCTCGGTTATAGGTGCATATGGCAGCTGGCTGTACCTTCGGGTGCGGACTATCACAAGTAGAAGATAGCTTCAACTGATAATATGTAGCAGAAAGAAATTAAGTTGCACTCACACAGACTAACGCTTCAGCATGTAGGAGTTTTATTCCAATAAAGCGGCTGCAAGATACAAGGAATGCAAATCCATGGCGGGGAACGAGAGCCGACACGGCTCTCAGATGTGGGGCACACCACTGATAGGCTACTAGTTTCGCGTCACTACGGACGCTTCTTCCGGCCCAGGTGTACCAGGTGACAAATCTGCTCTAATGATTTTGTTATCATAAGAAAAGTTTGTACATTACAGTATTGGAAAGTGAATCGTCTCAGGTTAACCCCCCTTAAAGGGGTACTCTGGTGGAAAACAGTGTTGCTGTTTTTTTTTTATCAACTGGTGCCAAAAAGTTAAACAGATTTGTAAATGACTTCTATTAAAAAATCTTAATTCTTCCAGTACTTATCAGCTGCTGTATGCTCCACAGGAAGTTCTTTTCTTTTTACATTTCTTTTCTGTCTGACCACAGTGCTCTCTGCTGACACCTCTGTCCATGTCAGGAACTGTCCAGAGCAGGAAATGTTTGCTATGCGAATTTGCTCCTACTCTGGACAGTTCCTGACATGGACAGAGGTGTCAGTAGAGAGCACTGTGGTCAGACAGAAAGGAAATTCAAAAAGAAAAGAACTTCCTGTCTAGCATGTAGCAGCTCATAAGTACTGGAAGGATTAAGATTTTTAAATAGACGTAATTTACAAATCTGTTTAACTTTCTGGCATCAGTTGATAAATTTTTTTTTTTCCACTGGAGTACCCCTTTAAGTGACATGTATTGTATAGCTTTAAATCCTGTGTAATCTCCATCTCCCTCCCTCTCATCCCTCATCCCGCCTGTCTGAGAACGTCTTCGATCTCCCCAGATATATATCAGGATTGCAGTCAGGAAGCTCAGAATCAGCGTTTTATTTTCGGATCTGTCGTACTTCTTCATCTTTGTATGCGCAGCAGGTAGCGGGTCAGGATGATGAGGCAATTAATTAGCATTTAGCGGCTCAGATTGGCGCCGGTGAGCTATAAATACGGTTTTACTTCTCACTACGTGTCCAAACGTGTTCTGCGCTCCGGGGGGCTTCGCATTTTTCTCCACAATTATAACTTTTCCTAATACACAGAGAATGCGGCAAAGAGTTTGAAAAATCGAATAATGTAAATGCAGCCTTTGGTCATGTTCACACTATGGATCTTTCTGACAGAAAAATCCATTGTTGATCCGATGCAGGTATTTGAGGCTGAGTTTTTTCTGCTGCCCATTTGCTATTTGATGTGACGTGGGCCGAACCGCGTGGGAATATCTGCCGCCGTTTCCATGCAGAATCGGCACAGAGTCCACATGGAGAATTAACCCTTCGAACTCTACGTTGCAGATTTACTTCTTTACTGCAGCGCAGAGTTCAAATCCATACCAGAAAAAAAAAAATCTGCATCATATGAACTACAGTTCTATTGAAACCGATGTAAAATCACACTATAGTACCCTGAACAGGTAAAGAGTTAGCCCCTTAACCCCTTAAGGACTCAGGGTTTTTCCGTTTTTGCACTTTCGTTTTTTCCTCCTTACCTTTTAAAAATCATAACCCTTTCATTTTTCCACCTAAAAATCCATATTATGGCTTATTTTTTGCGTCGCCAATTCTACTTTGCAGTGACAATAGTCATTTTACCCAAAAATGCACGGCGAAATGAAAAATAAATCATTGTGCGACAAAATCGGAAAAAAAACGCCATTTTGCAACTTTTGGGGGCTTCCGTTTCTACGCAGTACATATTTTGGTAAAAATTACACCTTATCATTATTCTGTAGGTCCATACGGTTAAAATGATCCCCTACTTATATAGGTTTGATTTTGTCGCACTTCTGGAAAAAATCATATCTACATGCAGGAAAATTTATACGTTTAAAAATGTCATCTTCTGACCCCTAGAACTTTTTATTTTTCCACGTACGGGGCGGTATGAGGACTAATTTTTTGCGCCGTGATCTGAAGTTTTTATCGGTATGATTTTTGTTTTGATCTGACTTTTTGATCACTTTTTATTAATTTTTTTATGGTATAAAAAGTGACCAAAATACGCTTTTTTGGACATTGGAATTTTTTTGCGCGTACGCCATTGACCGTGCAGTTTAATTAATGATATATTTTTATAGTTCGGACATTTACGCACGCGGCGATACCACATATGTTTATTTTTTTTTTTTTTACACTGTTTTATTTTTTTTATGGGAAAAGGGGGGTGATTCAAACTTTTATTAGGGAAGGGGTTAAATGACCTTTATTAACACTTTTTTTTAACATTTTTTTTGCAGTGTTATAGGTCCCATAGGGACCTATAACACTGCACACACTGATCTCTCATCCTGATCACAGGCGTGTATTAACACGCCTGTGATCAGTGTTATCGGCGCTTGACTGCTCCTGCCTGGATCTCAGGCACGGAGCAGTCATTCGTCGATCGGACACCGAGGAGGCAGGTAAGAGCCCTCCCGGTGTCCGGTCAGCTGTGACCGCCGCTTCTAAAGGGTTAATACCGCACATCGCCGCGATCGGCGATGTGTGGTATTAGCCGCGGGTCCCGGCTGTTGATGAGCGCCGGGACCGACGCGATATGATGCGGGATCGCGGCGCCATCCCGCTTCATATCGCGGGAGCCGGAGCAGGACGTAAATATACGACCTGCGTCGTTAAAAGGGTACTCCGGTGGAAAAAAAATGTTTCCTTCTTTTTTTTAAATCAACTGGTGGCAGAAAGTTAAACATATTTGTAAATTACTTCTATTAAAAAATCTTAATCCTTCCTGTATTTATTAGCTGCTGAATACTACAGAGGAAATTCTTTTCTTTCTGGAATGCTCTCTGATGACATCACGAGCACAGTGCTTTCTGCTGACGTTATTATAATAATAAGTCTTTATTTATTGTTGTCCTTTGTGGGATTTGAACCCAAGGCCCCAGCACTGCAAGGCAGCAGTGCTAACCACTGAGACACCATGCTGCCCTTAGCATACACCTGCTATGCACGGTTGCTAAAATGGACAGAGATGTCAGCAGAGAGCACTGTGGTCATGATGTCATCAGTGTTCCAAAAAGAAAGGAATTTCCTCTGTAGCATTCAGCAGCTAATAAGTACTGGAAGGATTAAGATTTTTTAATAGAAGTAATTTACAAATATGTTTAACTTTCTGGCACCAGTTGATTTAAAAAAAAAGAAAAAATAATTATTTTTCCACTACAATTCCCAACATGCCCGGACAGCCAACGGCTGTCCGGGCATGCTGGGAGTTGTAGTTTGGCAACATCTGGAGGTCCGCAGGTTGAAGACCACTGCCTTAAGGGTCCATTCACACAGCAGAATTTCCGCTAGAGGAATTCCCCCTCAAATTAAAGCCCATAGACTTCTATGGGATTCCGCACTTCCATTCACACATCTGAATTTCCGCTTGCGGAATCCCGTAGAAGTCTACAGGCATCAATTTGAAGCGGAATTGCGCAAGCGGAAATTCTGCCGTGTGAATAGACCCTAAGGACAAAGCCAATTAAAAAAAATTTGCGGTTTTGTTTTTTCTCCCCTTGTCTTTTAAGAGCAATAACTTTTAATAATAATAATAATAATAATTTTTTTTTTCCATACACAGATCAATATGAGACTTGTTTTTTGCGAGACCAAATTGTACTTTGTAATGACACCTTTTATTTTACCATAAAATGTCCTCCCATCCAACAAAAAATAAATAATTTGAGGGGGAAATTGAAAAGAAAACCGCAATTTTGCAAAAAAAATATATATATATTTTAGGAAGTGCACCTTATAGTAAAAGTTCTCTCTATTCTGTGGGTGCATACAATTTAAACAATACCCATGGTTACATAGCTTTTCTGTTATTCTACTGCTTTAAAAATAAAGTCAAACTTTTATCCGGAGCAGGAGAGGTTTGCTATGGATTTGTTCCTGCTCTGGACAGTTCCTGACATCGACAGAGGTGGCAGCAGAGAGCACTGTGGTCAGACTGAAAAGAACTACACAACTTCCTTTGGAGCATACAGCAGCTGATAAGTACTGGAAGGATTAAGAAGTATAGAAGTAATTTACGAATCTATATAACTCTCTGGCAAAAGTCTGAAAAAAATGTTTTCCTCCGAAGTACCCCTTCAGGGTGTTAAAGGGGATGTATCATACTTCTTATTTTTTCTAATATGTTTTTTACTTTCTGATTGAAGTTTTATTTTTTATCCTATTTTTTTTTTTTATCTGATTATAGGTATTGTCCATCTTGCCTGAGCTGCTATTAACAGCATTCAGAGATATGTTTTACATGGACCATAGGGACATTTAGTCTGGAGATAATTCTTTGCCTTTTATGGGGGAGTGATGTGGACATGCTCAGTGACCGGTGTAGTGGTCACTGTGCAGGAAGGGGGGAGGAGGTTAGGTTTGACTATTAGTTATCGATTTAGGAACATCGCCAAAAATGCCCAAAATTAGTGTACAGTGGCCCCTCAACATACGATGGTAATCTGTTCCAAATGGACCATCGTTTGTTGAAACCATCGTATGTTGAGGGATCCGTGCAATGTAAAGTATAGGACAGTGATCTACAACCTGCGGACCTCCAGATGTTGCAAAACTACAACACCCAGCATGCCCGGACAGCCATTGGCTGTCCGGCCATGCTGGGTGTTGTAGTTTTGCAACATCTGGAGGTCGGCAGGTTGTAGACCACTGTTAGAGGAAGTTGTACTTACCTGTCCCCGCCGCTCCGGACCTTCACCACTCGTCACCGCTGCCTGGGATGTCGTTTTCCATCGCTGTCGCCGCGTCCCCGAGGTGTCCCCAACGCTGCGGTAAGGCCTCTGCTTCCCCGGCATCCTCGCTCTCCGTTGCCGCCATCACGTCGCTACGCACGCCGCTCCTATTGGATGACGGGACGGCGTGCGCAGCGACGTGATGACGTCTATGGAGAGCGCCGACGATGCAGGGGATCCCGAAGAGGACGCGCCGGAGCCCCAAGGACAGGTAAGTGATCGTCAGTGGACCACACGGGGCACCATAAACGGCTATCCGGTGGCAGCTGAAGCAGTCTGCTCTGCCGGATAGCCGTTTATGCGATGGCCCCGACATACAAAAGCATCGTATGTTGATGCTGCCTTCAACATGCGATGGCCTCTGAGAGACCATCGCATGTTGAAATTATCGTATGTCGGGGCCATCGTAGGTCGAGGGGTCACTGTACATGATTTGTGACTTGTGAAGAGGTCCCTGTGTGTGTTGGGAAAGGAGGTGAGCTGCGTGGGATACTGTTGTGAGCATGCTCTGTGACCAATGCAGAGGTCACTGTACAGGGGGTGGGAGGTGGTGAGCAGTTACCATCACCTATTTATGGTTCGAGTGACGGATCCTGTGTTTTCTATATAGAGGTGTTGCCTGTCATGTAATCCTGCCTGTGAGGATGTGACAAGCGACGCCACAAAAACTGCCTCATAATACAGAAAAAAAGAGGGGCACTTTTTGTGGATTTTTTTCCAGCCATGAAAACACTTTGGGGGAGATTTATCAAAACCTGTCCAGAAGAAAAGTTGCTGAGTTGCCCATAGCAACCAATCAGATCGTTTCTTTCATTTTCAACAAGGCCTCTGCAAAGTGAAAGTAGCGATCTGATTGGTTGCTATGGGCAACTCAGCAACTTTTCCTCTGCACAGGTTTTGATAAATCTCCCCCTTCACGTTGCTAAAAAAATAAAGGTCCCCCCCCCCCATCATTCTGCACTCAGTACCCCAACAAGAATCTGAAAACAGAGTCATAGACATTTTTGCTAACTCCCATTTCTCTTGATCATCTCTGAGATGTTTTTCCACCTTGTCTGGAGTCACCTGTGGGAAATTCAGCTGATTAGACAGGATTTGGAAAGACACGGGGACATTTCCTAATCTAGTCTATTCTGGGTATGCTTATAGACCAGCGTATGTGGTAGTCTCCTGTCTATAGGTCTCACAGCCCTTGATAAATCCTGTGCTCAGACTTCAGGGTCTACAGCTTAAACTGCATTTAGACCTGCTCCAACATGGTCTGACATTTCAGCGTATTTTGGGCAGATGCGACTTGTCGCACAAAAGTCACACTTGATAAATTCAGCACCAATGCATTTTCCAATGCATTTCCGTCTAAAATAGACTAGCATGCATCATGTTCTAAAAATCCTCTACAGCAAAAGTCGCAGAAAAGTCGCACATATTTAGACTGCGACTTTCTGTGCGACAAATTTAGACAGGAAAAACCAGTCTAAATCCTTTGATAAATCTCCCCCGCAGTCCTGTCTATATTAGGTGTCAGAGCTGACAATGTATATCAAAGTAAACACCAAGTCATGTGGAGGAAAGAACTGCCTGTAGAGCTGAGAGACAGGATTGTGTGGAGGCACAGATCTGGAGAAGGGAACATAAACATTTCTGCTGCAATGAAAGTTCCCGAGAACTAAGCGGCGCTTAATTCTTTGTGTCATATCTGAAGGAAACTCTGCTCATCACTTAGGCCACTTTCACACTATAGAATTCTCCATTTTAAAGATCCGTTATAATGACCCGTTAACAAAACCATTTAAACGGCCGTTACAAAATCCCATTATAGTCTATTTATAGTCTATGTTTTTTTTTACATTCCCTGTTTTAACCCGTCATAGCCCCGGTTATTAATAATGGACGTTATTTTGTGACGGGAGAAATAGTGCATGCACCGCTGACACCTCTGTCCTTGTCAGGAACTGTCCATGTCACGATGCCGGCTGGCAGGTAGTGGACCCTCTGTGCCAGAGAGGGATTGGCGTGGACCGTGCTAGTGGACCGGTTCTAAGCCACTACTGGTTTTCACCAGAGCCCGCCGCAAAGCGGGATGGTCTTGCTGCGGCGGTAGTGACCAGGTCGTATCCACTAGCAACGGCTCACCTCTCTGGCTGCTGAAGATAGGCGCGGTACAAGGGAGTAGGCAGAAGCAAGGTCGGACGTAGCAGAAGGTCGGGGCAGGCAGCAAGGATCGTAGTCAGGGGCAACGGCAGAAGGTCTGGAAACACTGGCAAGGGACACACAAGGAACGCTTTCACTGGCACTAAGGCAACAAGATCCGGCAAGGGAGTGCAAGGGAAGTGAGGTAATATAGGGAGTGCACAGGTGATAACTCTAATTGGAACCACTGCGCCAATCAGCGGCGCAGTGGCCCTTTAAATCGCAGAGACCCGGCGCGCGCGCGCCCTAGGGAGCGGGGCCGCGCGCGCCGGGACAGAACAGACGGGGAGCGAGTCAGGTAGGAGAGCCGGGGTGCGCATCGCGAGCGGGCGCTACCCGCATCGCGAATCGCATCCCGGCTAGCAGCAGGATCGCAGCGCCCCGGGTCAGAGGACGTGACCGGAGCGCTGCAGCGGAGGAGGTGAAGCGAGCGCTCCGGGGAGGAGCGGGAACCCGGAGCGCTCGGCGTAACAGTCCAGAGTAGGAGCAAATCCCCAAAGCAAACCTCTCCTGCTATGGACAGTTCCTGACACGGACAGAGGTGTCAGCAGAGAGCACTGTGGTCAGTCAAAAAAAGAACAACTCAACCTCCTCTGTAGTATACAGCAGCTGATAAGTACTGGAAGGATTAATTTTTTTTTTATAGAAGTAATTTACAAATCTGTATAACTTTCTTGCACCAGTTAATAAAAAATAGTTTTCCACTGGAGTACCCCTTTAAGGAGAACTCTGTGAATGTCCTTGAGTGGCCCAGCCTGAGCCCTGACTGGTCTCCATCTCAGGCCAGGTTCACACTACGTTTTTGCCATACTGTTTTCAATCCGTTTTTCTAAAGAAAACCGTATGGCAAAAAAACCGATGGAACAGTATGGGAAAAAGTAAACCGTATGTGTTTTTAAACAGTATACTGTTTTTAAAAGTGCATACAGTTCCGTCAGTTTTTACAGAAAAAAAACCCCATACGTTTTTGAAAATTTTGTCTCCGGTTTAAAAACCGTACTGCAACCGCATACGTTTTTTTTAACATGGACGTCAATGGGAAACGCACATGTATACGGTTCCGTACGGGAAAAACTTATACGTTTTCACTTTGCACATGCGCATTTGAATCCTAAAATCCCCACCCAAGACGCCTCCCATTAAAAATGGACAAAATTTTCAAAAATGTATGGTTTTTTTTTCTATAAAAACTGACGGAACTGTATGTACTTTTAAAAACAGTATACTGTTTAAAAACGCATACGGTTTACTTTTTTCCATACTGTTCAATCCGTTTTTTTTTGGATTGAACGGATTGAAAACAGTATGGCAAAAACGTAGTGTGAACCCAGCCTAAGGCTGGGTCCACACTACGTTTTGTCCCATACGGGAGCGCATACGGCAGGGGGGAGCTAAAAGCTCGCGCTCCCGTATGTTACCGTATGCGCTCCCGTATGTCATTCATTTCAATGAGCCGACCGGAGTGAAACGTTCGGTCCGGTCGGCTCATTTTTGCGCCGTATGCGCTTTTACAACCGGACCTAAAACTGTGGTCAACCACGGTTTTAGGTCCGGTTGTAAAAGCGCATACGGCGCAAAAATGAGCCGACCGGACCGAACGTTTCACGCCGGTCGGCTCATTGAAATGAATGACATACGGGAGCGCATACGGTAACATACGCGAGCGCGAGCTTTTAGCTCCCCCCTGCTGTATGCGCTCCCGTATGGGACAAAACGTAGTGTGGACCCAGCCTTACATGAGCTTGAGAGGATCTGAAATCATTGCCAAATGGGCTGCGCCTAAGTCCTGAGTAAAGGGTATGAATACTTATGTTTTTCCTTTTTAATAAATTAGTTAAGATTTGTTCCTTTCTGCTATGGCTTTGTCATTCTGGGGGTATTAAGTGCAGAATAATGGGGGAATTTTGTTGGCCTTAGCACAAGAAGCAGCATGTATTGATGACTGATAATCTTCTTTATCATCCGCTCTCTGTAATAAACTCTGTAATGAACGGGAACGAGGTAGAGCGCCTGTAGGATTGTACTTTGGCGGTGAAGAAGACAATACAGATAAGAATTACAACACAATAGGTAAAAATGAGACAAGGCAGAGTGGATAATGGTAGATTTCACAGGGCTGTAATGAGAGAAGACAATAGCGCGGGAGCTGAGGAATCGATGGTGACATGAGAGAGGACCGACGCAGGGATGGGATGAAATAGACTAATCTAGAGGACAAATGGTCCTGTCTGATCCCACGCAGGTCAGTTGACCCCAGAATTGATAGGAAGGGAATATAAAGGTTTTGTACTTAAAGCAACATACCTAGGTCCATAAATCCAAACAGGTGTACTGGGTGTCAGTATGTTCTTCTTTTGCATTTGGCCTTAAAGGGGTATTCCAGGCCAAATCTTTTTTTTATATATCAACTGGCCCCGGAAAGTTAAACAGATTTGTAAATTACTTCTATTAAAAAATCTTAATCCTTCCAATAGTTATTAGCTTCTGAAGTTGAGTTGTTGTTTTCTGTCTAACTGCTCTCTGATGACTCACATCCCGGGACGTGACATCATCAATGAGCAGTTAGACAGAAAATTTCAGAAGCTAATAACTATTGGAAGGATTAAGATTTTTTAATAGAAGTAATTTACAAATCTGTTTAACTTTCCGGAGCCAGTTGATATATATATAAAAAAAAGTTTTTGCCTGGAATACCCCTTTAAAGGGTTAGCCCGCTGCTAGTCATCTTATTCCCTATACAAAGGATGTCTGACCACCCCCATTTCCCGCATCACCGGGCGTTCTAAACAAATGCCTGGTTCCTGCGGCAGTGGTCGTGACGTCACACCACGCCCCCTCCATTCATGTCTATGGGAGGGGGCGTGTCGGCAGACACGCCCCCTCCCATAGACATGAATGGCGGGGGGCGTGATGTCATGTCACAAGGGAGCATGGTCGTGACGACATAATCACGGCCTCCAGCTCCGAGCATTCTGAACAAAATGTTCTGAACGCTGGAGCACCGGAGAACCCCATTAAGGTACCAACATAACCTGTGCATTAGGCCATGTGGCGCTTTTTCCTAAAAGTGGATGCCCATATAGAGTTATTCTTAGGAAATATAGCATTTTTTTTTTCCATTGAGCTTTTCTATATTTATAAAATAATAGTAGTATACACTGATCAGCCAATACACATAAAACCAGATAAATGAACAATGGGGGAGATTTATCAAAACCTGTGCAAAGGAAAAGTTGACCAGTTGCCCATAGCAACCAATCAGATCTCTACTTTCATTTGGCAGAGGCCTTGTTAAAAATGAAAGAAGCGATCTGATTGGTTGCTATGGGCAACTTTTCCTCTGGACAGGTTTTGGTAAATCTCCCCCATTATGATTATCTGGTGACAATGGGCCCTGGTGGTGGTGGTGGTGAGTATAAGGGGCAGTAAGCTACCAGTCGGTTCTTGAAATTGATGTTAGAAATAGGAAGGATTTATGGTAAACAATGTAAGGATCTGAGCGGTTGTAGCAAAGGCCAAATAGTCATGTGTGGACAACTGGGTCAGATTATCTCCAGAACGGCCGGACCTGTGAGATACTCCAAGGAAAGACAAACCTGTGATCGCTATGTGGTGAGCTTGTGGGAATGTAGGGTAGAAAGGGTGTAGCTGTGCAGTGATGAAAGGGTGTTGGATTAACCCTTAACTGTCGTGACGCCAGGGTGCGGGTTCTTCCTCTATATATATATATATATATATATATATATATATATATATCCTACCGCCACCTGTCCAAGGAACGATAGGGAAGAATAAAGGATTGTCCACAACGGGAGGTTTAGTAAACTGGAAATAACTTTACTGCAACTTCTATGCAGGATAACAGTAGTAACAGACTTTACAGAGGACCGGACTTTAGGTTCCTCACAGTTGGTTGGGACCTTGTAGGGAAATAAGCTCTGAGGTTTGTTTTACGCTGTTCCACTGAATTTAGGGTTTGGTTTTAGGTTCAGTAGTCACGTAGATTTAGCTGAATTGAGTTTAGTAGACTCACGGTTAGTAAGATGCTGAAGAAATAGGCTTCAGGCCTAGATTTGTCTTTAAACTTGCGCAGAGCTCCGCTCGCTGTCCCGGGGGAAAGAGAGCGATGGATGAATGGGTAACAGCGCCCTTATATGGCAAGGGGCAGGCTCATAGCTTATTGGTTCCCACCAACTGTCAGTCCTTTCACAAAGCATTGTGGTACATCATGTGACCCACTCACGTGACCTGGAAGGTCCTTAAGCTTAACCGAACAGTAGGCTTAGTAGTCATGTGACCTAAGGTCCTGGAAGTACTATACATATATATATAAATTATACAAATGATATACACTAAACACATAAAATCAAAGAAAGAAAAGGTGACCAGGGGTTATCCCACTAGGAGGATCCTACCGGTACACAGGAACTCTGACTTTGGGGACTTAGCATAAAAGGTACGGTACCGGGACACCACAGCAGATAGGGTCAAGGGGGCCCAAGGCTTATTGATGTTTGAGGAGTGAAGTCTAGCCCATCTGGTCCAATCCCACAGAAGAGCTGCTGTAGAGCAAACTGCTGAAAATATTCCTGCTGTCTATGATAGAAAGAAGTCCGATCACACAGGCCCTTGTAGCTTGCTGCCTCTTGGGTCTGCAGATCGATCAGAGCACCCATGCTGATCACTGTCCACCACGAAAGTGTTTACAATGGGCACATGCAGGACAGGTAAAAGGACTTTTGCCACCCCAGGGAAAAGCTAATTCTGCCACCCCTTCACTCAGCCCATTGGCTCTGCCCTTTTACACGCCCCACCTTACTGCAGGGGTGACACATTAACAAACTAAGCTCCTCCTCATGTAATCACTAGTGTTGAGCGGCATAGGCCATATTCAAATTTGCGAATATTCACGTTTTATTTTCGCATAAGCGAAAATTTGCGAATGCGAAAATTAACATATGCGAAAATTAACATATACAAAATTAACATAAGTGAAAATTCGCATATGCGAAAATTAGCATATGCTAATTTTCGTATATGCGAAAATTCGCACAGTAGTATTAGAGCCTTCTTTACACCACACAAGCTGGAAGCAGAGAGGGATGATCACTGATGTGTACTGTGAAAAAAAAAATATAAAAAAAATAAATAAAAAACGAATATTCGTAATTATGAATATATAGTGCTATATTCGCGAATATTCGCGATATTCGCGAATAAAATTCGCATTGCGAATATTCGCGAGCAACACTAGTAATCACATGACTACTGGGGTGAGTGGTTGCTATCAAGACCTAGAGACAGTGTGCAATAACTTTCTTGCAGTGGACAGAAGGCGCTCTAGGCGGCTGCCTAATTTGCCTATAGGTGGAGCCGGCCCTGGGCACATGAGCATCAAAACTGGAGTATGGCGCAATAGAAGGTGGCGGCCTGGTCTGATGGATCACATTTTCCATCATGCGGATGTCCGCACATGCGGTTGCATGTGCGTCACTTACCTGTGGAAGAGATGACACCCGGGTGCATTATGGTAAAAAGACAAGAAAGCAGGGTCAGTGTGATGGGAGATGTTTTGTTAGAAGCCTTATGTCCTGGCATCATGTGGATGTTACACGTACCACCTACCTGTACAGGCCAAGTTCTCCAGTTCTTGGCTGCAGGATTCCGTAATGGCAGTGGCCTCTTTTAGCAGGATAATGCCCCTGGCCAAATATTTCGGATCTCAATTTGATCAATCACCTATGGGATGTGCTTGAGATAAAAGTCAGCCATGGAGGCCACACCTCACAACCTCTGCTGCTGACATCTTGGTGGAGATAACACAGGAGACATGACAGGTCTATGGGTTCCAGGCCTCGGGTCAGAGGATGAGGGGAGCAACACAATATTAGGCAGGGGTGTTAGAGGGTTATCCTTGTGTAGAACTTTTTTTTTTTTTTTTTTTTTTTAAACATCAACCCCAGGGTGCCAGCATATGAAACAAAAATCTGGACTTACCTGCAGCTTCTTCTTCAGTACCCTGGTATCGCTGCTCCTGTCCTGTTGCCGTTGGTTGATGCATCACACTGCGGGCCCAGCTAATCACAGCGATGCCCCTTCAGCGATAGGCTGAGCTGCAATGTAACATATTAAGCTCCGGCACTGGCCTTCTTCCTGGTGCTGGGGTCAATATGTTACACTGCAACGCAGCCTATCACCGGCCCACACAGGAAATCACTGCGGGTGGTTATAAGCTCAGCGACAGTATGACATGTTGACCATGGCAACCAGGAAGAGGAACGCACCAGATAATGGGAGCAGTTATACCGGGGCACAAGGGAGCGGCGACAGCTAAATCTGTGGTGTCCCAGCACCAAAGGCTGTCCTTTGGGCTACGGATCTCCTCGGGCATGCCTGCTGCTCTTGTGTTGGGCCCACTGTGAAAATGATTACTATGTATTACGTTCGAGCACTTTATTATATTCATTATATCCTCTGTGTATTATGTTATTTATGTAGTGGGGGATTAGTTGCCCCAGTTTTAGCTTAGTGTGTGCTGAGCTCCAGTGTGGAAAGGAGGTGGAAGATGAGTGTGGAGGATCCTAAAGGAAGCCTAAGGAAATATGTTCCTGCCCCACCATTCTGCAAGTGTTCCCCAGGGGGAATTCAAGCCCTGGCGGTGTTAGTATTTGGACCTTGTCAGAACCCTGACCAGCACGGGAAATATTCAAGTCTCAAATCTAAAGTCTATATTAACCCCTTAAGGACTCAGCGTTTTTCAGTTTTTGCATTTTTTCCTTTATTTCCTCCTTACATTTAAAAAATCTTAACCCTTTCAATTTCCACATAAAAATCCATATCATCTACAGCGAAACCAAAAAAATAATCATTGTGCGACAATTGAAAAAAACAAAACACCATTTTGTAACTTTTGGGGGCTTCCATTTCTACGCAATGCATTTTTCGGTAAAAATGACACCTCTTTATTCTGTAGGTTCATACGATTAAATTGATACCCTACTGATATACAGTAGGTTTGATTTACTTCTGGAAAAAATCATAACTAATTAATACATTTAAAAATGTCCTCTTCTGACCCCTATAACTTTTTTTATTTTTCTGCATGTGAGGATGTACGAGGGCTAATTTTTTGTGCCATGATCTTAAGTTTTTATCAGTTCCCTTTTTGTTTTGTCGGACTGTTTGATCACTTTTTATAAATTTTTTATGGTATAAAAAGTGATCAAAAATACGCTATTGTGGACTTTGGAATTTTTTTATGTGTACGCCATTGACCGTGTGGATAAATTAACAAAACATTTTTATAGATCAGACATTTACGCACGCGGCTATACCACATATGTTTATATTTATTTTTATTTACATCGTTTTTTTATGGGAAAAGGGGGGTGATTCAGATTTTTATTAGGGAAGGGGTTAAATCACATTTATTCGCACTTTATTTTCAATAATAATTTTTTTTGCAATGTTATAACCCCCATAGGGGACTATAACAATGCACACACTTATTTCCTACACTGATCACTGCCATGCAATAGCATGGCATTGATCAGTGTTATTAGTATTATTGTGCTTTTAATCAAGTGGGTTAAAAGCACAATAAGTTTTAGCTAGGCAACAGGGCTCCCAAGAGTTACCCTGCATCCCTTCTACTCTGCTCCGTACTGTGTGTTGTACCATCTACAACTGCTCAGTAAAAGACAGTTATCCCTAACCTGACGTCAGAGTCTTTCTTACCTCAGTGTCTGGCCCAGGAGAAGCTGCCTCCACCCCAGACCATGTATAGGCTAACAGTGCCCTGGCGTCACGAAGTGATAACAATTCCTTGTACCCCTGTGTCACCACAAGTCAGGTTTTTGTTTTATATGCCAGCAGTCTGGGGATGAAATTTAAAAAAGTTCTACACCAGGGTACCCAGTTATGGCTGATCCATTTAAATATCTGTTGTCCAGGCTACTTGGGACTGTGATGACTGACTAGGGGCTATCCATTTTATATCAATAATGACCCTCCTGTAAGAAAACCCCTTGAGCCCATGCACACATTGGCTGAGCCCGGGTGCAGCAGACACAGAGACGTAGCTCTGCGGTAGAGTTTATGAGCTCCTTGCGGAGGTACATGACGCCCGCCGCTCTGATTATGTGTCCATTGCAGGTATAATCACTGGCGATGGACGCGGCTTATCCCATCTCCTTCTGTTAAGTGAAGAGGAGTTATGTGTCTGGGATAGAATCCCCTTAATGAAACACTGAGCGCTGCTGACTGAGCCGCTCCGATCAATCACTGTCGAGTGCTGCAGCGCAGGTTACATGGACCGGCTGCACACCGCGCTTAACCCTCCCTGTGCTTACAGCTCATCTGAGAAAGGACACTAAACCTGTCTTAGACATTTCTGGATTCTTTTTGCAGTGGTTACGAACAACTTTTCTTGTCATGGGAAAAATGGAAATTGTGACCATCATTTGCAAGAAACTTTAAAATGATCACAAAGCCTTCACCTTATTTTGGGTCTCTGGCACTACCCTAGTGTCTTAGATCCAGCGCTGACCTGCGTCTGCTGGATTATACCAGACCACCACTCCTTAAAGAACCAGAAGGGGACGTATTATCCTTAAAATGTCTCAGTAGGGTAACCTCAGGCATTGGGCCTGTAACATAAATGGGCACTGTCAAAATCAAAAACTTTTTATATGTTATACATCTTGGCAAAACATTAACATTTCTATTTTCTAATATACTTCATTAAAAATTTTGATCTCCTTTTTATAGAAATCATTAGGTGCAGTATAGTTCCCCCACATGAGGTTGGTAGTATAGTTCCCCCACTTTAGGTTGGCAATATAGTTCCCCCACATTAGGTTGGCAGTATAGTTCCCCCCACATTAGGTTGGCAGTATAGTTCCCCCACATTAGGTTGGCAGTATAGGTCCCCCACATTAGGTTGGCAGTATAGTTCCCCCACATTAGGTTGGCAGTATAGGTCCCCCACATTAGGTTGGCAGTAAAGTTCCCCCCACATTAGGTGCAGTATAGTTCCCCCACATTAGGTGCAGTATAGTTCCTCCACATTAGGTTGGCAGTATAGGTCCCCCCACATTAGGTTGGCAGCATAGTTCCCCCCACATTAGGTTGGCAGTAAAGTTCCCCCACATTAGGTTGGCAGTACAGTTCCCCACATTAGGTGCAGTATAGCTTCCCCACATTAGGTGCAGTATAGCTCCCCCACATTAGGTGCAGTATAGTTCCCCCACATTAGGTGCAGTATAGTTCCCCACGTTAAGTGCAGTATAGTTTCCCCACATTAGGTGCAGTATAGCTCCCCCACATTAGGTGCAGTATATTTCCCTCACATTAGGTGCAGTATAGTTCCCCACATTAGGTGCAGTACAGTTTCCCCACATTAGGTGCAGTATAGTTCCCCACATTAGGTGCAGTACAGTTCCCCACATTAGGTGCAGTATAGTTTCCCCACATTAGGTGTAGTATAGTTCCCCACATTAGGTGCAGTATAGTTCCCTACATTAGGTGCAGTATAGTACCCCCACATTAGGTGCAGTATAGTTTCCCCACATTAGGTGCAGTATATTTCCCCACATTAGGTGCAGTATAGTTCCCCACATTAGGTGCAGTATAGTTTCCCCACATTAGGTGCAGTATAGCTCCCCCACATTAGGTGCAGTATAGTTTCCCCACATTAGGTGCAGTATAGTTCCCCACATTAGGTGCAGTATAGTTCCCCACATTAGGTGCAGTATAGTTTCCCCACATTATGTGCAGTATAGTTCCCCCACATTAGGTGCAGTATAGTTCCCACACATTAGGTGCAGTATAGTTCCCCACATTAGGTGCAGTATATTCCCCCACATTAGGTTGGCAGTATAGTTCCCCACATTAGGTGCAGTATAGTTCATATCAATGATTGACACCAGAAAACAAACATTGCACAAACTTAGCAATTTTTTCAGCAATTTCAAGCATTCCAAACAATTTGCAACTTTTTAACAATAGTCCCCCCCCCTTTTTTCATATAAATCACAGTTTTTTTTTAACCAGTGTGCCTCCAGCTGTTGCAAAACTGCAACTCCTAGAATATCTGAATCAAATACGCAGAATGTGAACCCTGGCTTGGTTAAAAAACAGCATTAAAAACTTGCCCGTGTTTTTTCAGCCTAAGTTTTTACATTTCAATGCAAATAAGACATATCTCATAATTAATTTTTGGCGCGATCTGTCTCACACATTGCAGAGCGGAGCTAATATTTACAAGGAACACCCCCAATAACATTGCTGTAGCCTACAGTATAAGTGGATTTTTTTTCCTGCGCTGCTCATACAAAGCGTCCACATTAAGTATTTTACTCCAGAATCGTATTCGTCACAAGAGACATCAATTCTTATTCCACAAAATGACACCAAACGGTAACAACCAAAAAAGGCTCAATTTACGTTAATGCCATTTCTTTTATTATTTATTTATTTTTACCTGCTATAGGAATTTAGTTTTTTTCATTATTGTCTCGCCCGGTTTCTTATTCGGCCTCACATAAGGGCCATTGAAATGTAATTAAACGCAAAGCTCCGAGGGGGATTTTGTCAAACAACAATTCTGTGTTATCAAGAGCAGAAATACGATATGGAAATAATCAAAGGCAAAAGTGGCTGCAGGCGAAAGGGCCCCAGACGCGCCTGCAAATGTTTATTCACGTGCAGGAAGCGAAAACGGTAAAAAGGTAAGAGCCGGGGAATTCAATTACCAAGCAGGTGGCTACGCCGTCCAGGGGGCCCCCAGGTATCCTGCAGCTGAGGAGTCGCTGGGCCCCGCATTTATCTGGAAATCTGCCGCTTACAGGGGAACAAAAACCCTAATATGTCACATGAGAATCCGCCGCGGTCTTCACTTTCTCTTTTTGTTTTATGGGGGGGGGGGGGGGGGGGGCAGGGCTGTCGCTCTATATTTGCATTGTTGTCTTGATTTCGTGAAATAATTGTCCTGTTGCTTTGTATTATTTTATTAACTTTGCCATAAATTGTGAAAAAAAATAATGAAAAAAATATATAAAAGTAAAATAATTAATGTAAAAATAAATAAATAAATAGAAAAATAATTAATGTAAAAATAAATAAATAAATAGAAAAATAATTAATGTAAAAATAAATAATTTAAAAACATAGTAAATTAATAAATACATAAATGTATTAAATAAATTAATTCATTCATCAAATACATTAAATAAAATTACTAACTAAATGAATAAATAATGAAAGATAGGGGATGTAAGAAAAAAAAATCAGGAATTTTTACAGTGTGTGTTCACCCCACATTTTTGCTGTGTCTGGTGGGGTATACTTTTGCGTTAACATTTACCTCTGACATAGACTTCGATGCTAAAATATAAAAGGTTAGGTGCATAATATGGGGGGAATTTACCGTATTTTTCACCGTATAAGACGCACTTTTTCTTCCCCAAAACTGGGGGGAAAAAGTGGGTGCGTCTTATACAGCGAATACACCCCTATCGCGGCGGTCCCTTCGGCCATCAACGGCCGGGACCCGCGGCTAATACAGGACATCACCGATCGCGGTGATGCCCTGTATTAACCCTTCAGACGCGGCGATCAAAGCTGACCGCCGCGGCTGAAGGGAAAGTGACACTAACCCGGCTGTTCAGTCGGGCTGTTCGGGACCGCCGCTATTTCACCGTGGCGGTCCCGAACAGCCCGACTGAATAGCCGGGTTAGTGCTTACAGGACACCGGGAGGGACCTTACCTGCCTCCTCAGTGTCTTCTCCGTTCAGGGATCCCCTGTATGGCCGGCGCTCTCCTTCCTCGTCATCACGTCGTCACGTACGTGCGTCGGCGTGCGTAACGACGTGATGGCGGTGACGGAGACCGAGGATACCCGGCCGGCAGCAGAGACGTTCCGGAGCGACGGGGACGCGGCGACAGCGATGGAGCGACATCCAGGGCAGCGGTGACGGGTCCGGAGCGGCGGGGACACGTGAGTATTACCTCCTCCTGCAGTGGTCTTCAATCTGCGGACCACCAGATGTTGCCAAACTACAACTCTCAGCATGCCCGGACAGCCAACGGCTGTCCGGGCATGCTGGGAGTTGTAGTTTTGCAACATCTGGAGGTCCGCAGGTTGAAGACCACTATTGGGTTCAAAATCTTTTTCTTTTAGATTTTGCACCTATAAATTGGGTGCGTCTTAGACACCGGTGCGTCCTATAGGACGAAGAATATGGTATAAAGCACTTTGCACGTCTTTTGGTGTGTAAAAAAGGCTAAAAAAAAAGGCTTAATGGTTTTGCGACTTTTTGTTAGACTTATTGTCCTGAAGTGATTTTTGCCAAACTTGCTTTCTTGAACGATTTTGCCCTTTGACTTTGCAGTCGTGAATTTATCATGTACAACTTTTCTCCAAATGTCGCAGCGGGCTCCAAATGGTGCAACCCAATACCAGCGATCTTTTTACTTACAAAAATAGCTTACAACAACTTCACAGAAGCAACAATCCCACACATGTGCATGTCTGCCAAATTTATTACACCATGTGCGACATATGATACATTTTTGGCACATAAGTTAGTTTTAAAAAGGTGTGTAGCTAAACACAAGATGAAAAATCTCCCTCTATATGTTGTTTTATACTGGACCCTGCTCTATGGGATAGCACAGAGGTGTGTGCTATTCCATACAGCATATAGATGGAAACCCCAACCGTAACCATCCAAACAAAGGTGAAAATGGCGCTCAACACACCAAACTATGCTAGAGAGCAGGTTCTATTGCCTCTAGGAAAATATTCCCACCAATCAATAATGAAAAATCAAAAAGTGCCGGGATATGATGTCCTTAGATACAATAAGACATAACTTTTAAAAAGTATTTCACGTTTCATAGAGACAAGCCAAAAGTTTTGATCAGTCGGGGTCTGGGTTCTGGGACACACACTGTTCACAAGAACTGGAGTCCTATGTCCTGGAGCAGCATATGGACATGTGTGGCTGAAGATAGCCGCGCAGCGCTAGACTTGACTAACATTCTTGAGCCAGTAGAGTTGGAAATGTAATGGAGCAGAAGCTCCCATGTGCAAACACCACACCATTCCAATGGTGGGGATACAGAACCCTTGTTCAGAGGGGGTGTAAAATCCATTTCAATTGTATAAAAGCAGCATCATGTGACTTGGACACTTACCATCAGGTCGTGTCCAAGAGGCCTACAGATGCTGCTCATGTGCAATGTGTTAAAAAAGTCTGTAATTTCAAAAACTTTTGACACGTCACAGAGAAATGCCAATGCTGAGACCCTCACCGATCAGGAGAACGAGCAGGGAGAAGCTCACTTAAGTGCTTTACTCTCCAGCTCACAGCGATCTCCATCCTGTGGCCCTATAGACTTGGGGCCACAGGACATAGATGACTGAGAATCGGGCAGTGAATCGCTCTACTGCGTCCATTACACTGAAGCATGGGGACTCAAAGGACACAGGTTACAAGGTCTCTTTGACACCAAGCACAGCATATGTGTGTATAGGGCACCGTTATCCTATACATGGCCCGAGGTTGGAGACAGCTTCTTCTGGCCAGACACAGGGAGTAAAGAAACACAACAATGTCGGGTAATGGATAACGGTCTTTACTGAGCTGGGTGCAGATGTTATTACACACACACAGTATGGAGCAGAGTAGAAGGGGTGTAATGTAACCCTTTGGGAGCCCTGTTGCCTTTCTGGGACCTATGGTGCTTTTCACCCAATTGATTAATACTGACTTGATATGAGACTGAAGATTCTCCAGGCCGCTAGGGTTCTGACAAGGTCCAACAACTTTCTCCACCATTGCTTGACTTTCCACTGTACGGGGGATCATTGCAGAATAGCTGGATAGGATGGAGAAGAGATTTGTTCTGGGGTCTCCTTTAGGATTTCTCCACTCGCCGCTTCACTTCTTTACCACATTTGTCCTCAGCATACAGAACTCGCGGTCAACTCCTCCCCTACTACACTATATACAGAATTTAGGGGTTCCCATTGGGCAGACAGGGTCACATGGTTTACACTGCTCCTCTGCTCTTAACCCCTTAACGACGCAGGACGTATATTTACGTCCTGCGCCGGCTCCCGCGATATGAAGCGGGATCGCGCCGCGATCCTGCATCATATCGCTTCGGTCCCGGCGCTCATCAACGGCCGGGACCCGCGGCTAATACCACACATCACCGATCGCGGCGATATGCGGTATTAACCCTTTAGAAGCGGCGGTCAAAGCTGACCGCCGCTTCTAAAGTGAAACTGAAAGTGACCCGGCTGCTCAGTCGGGCTATTCGGGACCGCCGCAGTGAAATCGCGGCGTCCCGAACAGCTGATCGGACACCGGGAGGGCCCTTACCTGCCTCCTCGTTGTCCGATCGACGAATGACTGCTCTGTGCCTGAGATCCAGGCAGGAGCAGTCAAGCGCCGATAATGCTGATCACAGGCGTGTTAATACACGCCAGTGATCAGCATAGGAGATCAGTGTGTGCAGTGTTATAGGTCCCTATGGGACCTATAACACTGCAAAAAAAAATGTCAAAAAAAAGTGTTAATAAAGGTCATTTAACCCCTTCCCTAATAAAAGTTTGAATCACCCCCCTTTTCCCATAAAAAAAATAATAAAATAAATAAACATATGTGGTATCGCCGCGTGCGTAAATGTCCGAACTATAAAAATATATCATTAATTAAACCGCACGGTCAATGGCGTACGCGCAAAAAAATTCCAAAGTCCAAAAAAGCGTATTTTGGTCACTTTTTATACCATTAAAAAAATGAATAAAAAGTGATCAAAAAGTCAGATCAAAACAAAAATCATACCGATAAAAACTTCAGATCACAGCGCAAAAAATGAGTCCTCATACCGCCCCGTACGTGGAAAAATAAAAAAGTTATAGGGGTCAGAAGATGGCATTTTTAAACGTATACATTTTCCTGCATGTAGTTATGATTTTTTCCAGAAGTGCAACAAAATCAAACCTATATAAGTAGGGGATCATTTTAACCGTATGGACCTACAGAATAATTATAAGGTGTCATTTTTACCGAAATATGCACTGCGTAGAAACGGAAGCCCCCAAAATTACAAAATGGCGTTTCTTTTCTCGATTTTGTCGCACAATGATTTTTTTTTCCATTTCGCCGTGCATTTTTGGGTAAAATGACTAATGTCACTGCAAAGTAGAATTGACGACGCAAAAAATAAGCCATAATATGGATTTTTAGGTGGAAAATTGAAAGGATTATGATTTTTAAAATGTAAGGAGGAAAAAACGAAAGTGCAAAAACGGAAAAACCCTGAGTCCTTAAGGGGTTAAAGGTATAACACAGATAAACAACAGGCTAATTTACAATGCATATAAGAAACATAACAAAATATATGATAATGTGCTTTAACCATAGAAATACAGTAGACAGTCACTTAGTGGGCCCAACACCTGTGCTGCAGGCATGTCCGAGGAGATCCACAGCCCACAGGACAGCCCTTGGCACCGATGACGTCCTTCCTGCCGGCCGCCATTTTGGGAAAGCCCAATATAAAAGACACCATGCACAGCGACCTCTTCAGTCTGCACAAGGAGCTGGAGAGTACAGACATGGAGGAGAGCAGCGTTCCACGTGGTGAGAACAGCAAAATGGCGCCAGAACAGTGGAAAGTTGTGGCAGTCGCAGCCCAACTATTCCAAGACATTGCCGACCGTCTCCAGCGGGTTGTCACTGGAAGAAGAGGGGGCCTGCAATATTCCTCCACTGCACGATGACGATTACTGGCCGGACACACCTCCAGCGGAGAGCGCCGGGACACCTGGAGGTGCATCACCGGTGAGATTGCCCCTCACCACAGAACTTGGGGCTCGTGGGCCGAAATCCCATCGAAGGAGTCTGCAGTGAGTACCCCGCCAGAGGCAGCCTTTTCTTCCTCCTCCAGCCCTGAAGCTGAAATACCCCTATCCAGCTTGCCACGTGCACGACCGTGCTCACCAGATTTGCCCCACTGGATTTTTGGGGACGAGCCGGGCAGTGGCGTCTCCAGCATTCATATTTAGGGGGGGCACATGGGGGGCCAGTGACAAAAGTGGGGGGGGGGGGCAATTTTAAAACGTGTGTGCGTGTCTATATATTTTTTTTTCCGTTTTTGCCATAGATTTTTGGGTAAATGACTGATGTCATTATAAAGTAGAATTGGTGGCGCAAAAAATAAGCCATCATATGGATTTTTAGGTGCAAAAAATTGAAAGGGTTATGATTTTTAAAAGGTGAGGAGGAAAAAACAAAAGTGGAAAAACGCTCGGTCCTTAAGGCGTTAAAACTTTTGGACACTACCATCAACTTTGATAGCGGCATCTAAAGGGTTAATGTCGGACATCAGCCTGATTGGTGATGTCTGGCATTAGCTGAGGGTTCTAGCTAATGATTTATACAACACAGTGGGAGCAGGCACTGGGCGTACACATACGCCTTGTGTCCTTAGGGGTAATTTACACGGATGGATCCCCAGCATATTTTACACTGCGGATCCCCCGACAATGGACCCTACAGTGCTGCCTCCATCTGTGCTGATCATAACGGCAATCCTCCGCTACGAGCAGACACGCTTTGATGTGTATACTCGCGCACATCGCGGCTCCTCTCCGCCTAGCTCAGAGAGCAGGAGGAGCGGCCATGATGTGCGCGAGTATACACATCAAAGCGTGTCTGCTCTTAGCAGAGGATTGCAGTTATGAGCAGGTACAGATGGAGGCAGCACTGTAGGGTCCATTGTCGGTGGATCTGCAGCATAAGGGTGCGTTCACACGGGGGTATTTGTCAGCGGATCCGCAGCTGCGGTTCCGCTGACAAAGGCCCCTAAAGTGCTGCCCTCTTTGTGCCTGCTAATAGCTGAAATCCGCCGCTACCAGTAGACACACTGTGATGTGCGAGTCGCAGTGTATCCGCACATCCCGCACATCGCGGCCGCTCCCCCGGCTCCCTGAGCTACACAGAGAGCGGCCGCGATGTGTGTGAGTACACTGCAGGGTAACTCGCACATCGCAGTGTGTCTGCTGGTAGCGGCGGATTGCCGCTATTAGCAGGCACAAAGAGGGTAGCACTTTAGGGGCCTTTGTCAGCGGATCCGCAGCTGGGCATCCGCATACACTGTGTATCCACCCCTGAATGAGCCCTTAGGGTACGTTCACACGTACAGGATCTGCTGTATATTTTCTGCAGCTGATTTTGCTACCTATTGAAGCTAATGGGTTGCAAAATCAGCTGCACAAAATATGCAGCAAAAATATGCAGCAGATCCTGTACATGTGAATGTACCCTTAAGGGGTTAATGATAAACTAGCAGTGTGCTCACATGTTGTCCTTCCAGAGGGGTCACTTTCCCTCCTCCAGTGTCCACAGGTCTCCAACAGGTCACATTACCAGAACAATTTATGGAAAAATCGCGGCAAAAATTGCGCTGTTTTACCGCGATTTACGAAAAATCGCAGTAAAAGCGCGCAATTTTTGCCGCGATTTTCCCCCAAAATTGTTGTGATAATGTGGCCTGTTGGTGATCTGTGGACACTGGAGGAGGGAAAGTGACCCCACTGGACTGCTACTATACACATGACCCAGCCCCGGGTTATACTGCTGATCAGGGGGGAGAGAGGCAGGACATGGGGACATCACTCACCTCACATGAAGGGCCGCTCTGCTGTGTGACCTGTACGCTCTCGGCCGTCCTCTCCTGTGCTGGGGGCGGAGCCATCAATGTATCGGGACATCCCTATTTATTTTAAATTGGGGGGGCCAAAGGAGGGGCACGGACTGATCTAGGGGGGCCATGGCCCCCTCTGGCCCCCCCCTAGCGACGCCACTGGAGCCGGGACTGATCGAGTATATGCACGCGGTTCTACAGCCTATACCTGGGAAGCCACTCCCACCAGTTCCAACCGCACAAAGAGAAAGGGCCTGTCAGGAAGCCGAGCTGGTTGAGTTGATGGACAAATTAAAGGCCCAACACAGAGAACTGTACGCTCCAAAGCATGTGCATTTGCCTCCTGAGGAAAGAATTTGTTATCAGGAGAATACTAAAGAGATGGAGGCACTCTACATACGCAAGTGGGATCACCCCCGAGAAGGGGAGGAGCTTTTAGAACGACGAAGAGCAACTGTGGCCAAGTTCGACAAGGTCAGAGGTTATGGGACACTCCTAGATTGCCATACAGGGCAAACCATCCTTGTAAACCGGCGAGTACAGAGGCCATATCTTCATAAAAAGTTCTATTCTCTGGAGGTGGGTGAAATAGTGGAGTACACCCCTGTCCAGAGCCTGCGTGGAGAATGGGCTGCAGCGGTCACAAGACCAACGGCCCCAACACAGATTCCCTTCAAATACTTTCCGTCTACAGATTGGGAATCGGATCCCTTCAACCTGAGGCCGAAATGGTCTGCTCCTGATGCATCCACCACCGTACTCAAGGAGGAGGAGCCTCTACAGCATCAGTCATCTTCTTCATACAGCAAAGTGCCAAGACCTGCTCAAGACCAAGAAAGTAGGCCCAAATTGCGGGCACCAAAGACCGTACCTAGACCCTCTCGGAGCAAGGAGAGTTTTTCTGTTCCAGAGGTACCAACGTACGTACCTAGGCCCTCTCGGGGCAATGAAAGTTTGCCTCCTGCACGGGTACCAACGTATGTACTAAGGCCCTCTTCCGAAGTGCTCTGGCCCACTCCTGGCATGGAGGTGGGGCTAAAACCTTACGCACCAACCTTGATCCCGACCAGTAAACCTCTGGTCACTTTGAATCCTACTGTTACCGATTCTACTCTCACCAATGTGGTGTGGGAGAGTTACATTAACTCCTTGCCTGCTCCAGATGTTGGAAGGTATAGAGGAACTACAAGAGGCACAAGAAGAGTTCGGAGGAATATTTTCTGAAGGACTGTAAAGTAATGTCTATTTTCTTTGCTAACCACTTTTGTTTTTCAGTAACCAAGTTCAAGAAACTGTGCCCAGCAGGACTATGCTAAGACTGTTCCAGTTCCAAATTCAGCAACGTAACCATTAAGCTTTGTGCCTGACCATCAGGTCAAGAGATTCCTAGCCAGTAGGAGATTCGTAAGTTGTGTGCCCGGCTCATTGTGGTAAGGTCGTGTGTTCTATCAAAAGACTCCTAGTGTAGGTGGACTGCAGATCCTTACACGCCAGTTTTGTGTATATATCCCAATATTCATGAGACTTTCTTGCTAAAAACTGCACTTATCAGGTGTATGTGCCTGGACCTTGTTGGAGTGTTAATAAATATGTAAGCTTGTATAATAAAATGTATATGGTACTTTTACATAGAAAAAATAGCTTTGTGTCTGTGTACATAAAAAGTCAGTGTTGTACACGAAAAAATGTCCGCTAGATGCACGTGTACACTAAATGTATAAAGATACTAAAAAGGTGTTTTAGTAGTTACTAAATAGTTGATTCTCCCAGCTCCTCCGAGAGTAGCATTCCAGTTGCCAATCACTAGCACCTGTCTCAACAAAAATAACAGGGTAAACTACCCTTAAGATATCAAGATTCACATTCGGTACCTGCACACATAGTACCTCAAATAGCTCACTTAAATGTATTACCTCTATCTTTTCAGTATACCAAATAGCTCACTTAAATGTACTACTTCAGTCTTCTTCAGTACATACACAAAATAAAAATATGTCTCACACTCAGAAACACTTTAGGAATTGTAGCCTATTGATATTCAATTCCTGCCACTGTTAGGTACACTAATCTTTCTTCTCTTTATTACGTGTGTGAGATACCTGGCCAGTAGGTGCTCTTGCAAGCTTAAAATTAAACACGTATTTCTAAAGGTAACCTAGGTAGGTTATACTGTTGTGTTCTAGGGGTAAGTGGCGTGTAGCCGATAGACCCTAGTAGCTAACCTTATTGGCAGAGAGCCTCAGGCAAGCCAATATACCCTTTTTGTGTACTAACAGGTGATCATCGTGGCAAAACAAAAATAAATGTGGTGAGATTTCAAAAATGTTTTAGTCAGCTTGAAACTAAAGGTATAGAGAGCTGTACTAATGTCTAGTTAGCCTCATAAAGGTATAGAGAGCTATAAAAATGTCTAAGGAGCTAGAAACTAATGTCTAGATAGCTTCATAATGTCTAGATAGCTTTATAATGTCTACATAGCTTCATAATGCCTAGATAGCTTCCTAATGTCTAGTGAGCTTCATAACTGTCTAGTAAGGATACTAGTCAGACAAAAAAAAATGTCTTCAGAGTGTACATAGAATGTTTAATAATTCTGTCTTTGTCCTAGTCCCTCTACCTTAGGGGACAGGCATCGGGGTCGACTTGTTTTAAGTAAGGGGGTTTGTGGTGTCCCGACACCGTATTTCATACTGTGCCTTGGTTATTAGTCCCCAAAGTTAGAGTCCCTAGGACTGTCGGGGTTCACTTTCCTCATTTAACCCCTAGTCACCCCTTAGTCACTTAATATTTGTAAATATTATCTATCTAAATAAATGTATATGGTATTACTCACTGTTTTAGCGTTGCAGGACCTGCGGGTCATGTGACCGGGTTGCAGAACTCTATGGTTTTTGCTAAAGGACCTTTGGTGGTTTTGGACATGTGATCACCCACAATCCATTGTAACGGTGAGTGACAGCTGATTGGACCAATCTAAAACGGCCAGCCCCTACCCATATAAGGGAGCTGCGCCATATTGTCGCTCTCTTGGGTTGCTGACTTTGGACGAGGTAGGACCTCCGCATCTTACAAGACAAATTACTAGGCCCAAAGCCTTGCGGCCTAGGCCTGAGCTAGAGATGGATAGTTCTTGCAATTCCCCGCTATCTCAGCAAGACCTCTGGACCTAATCTAACCCACAGATCTATGCAAATACAATCCTCAAAATCTAAAGGGAACTTTCCGGTCCTAAGCATCTGTCAGTCACTGCTGTGCTGTTTGTAAAGACTCTGTTATCTGGACTGTTATCGTTACTGCATATACAGAAAATCTTCAGTAAAGATTCCTGCAAGTTTTAAGTTCAGCACCGCTGTGGACAATCTATTTATTCTACACTCAACTATCGCTCTTGGGAAGGGTGGCGATAGGCCCAGCATCACTACAGAGTTTAACCCTCCCCCTGGCATCACGAGTGACAAGGGTTAACAGCGCCCTTTATTATATTGAACAGCAACACCCCAACTACCCTACACCCCCACAAGGCTTTCCACATAGTGCTTCACCACACACACACACATATATATATATATATATATATATATATCCATTTGGCAGACTGTCTCCAGCCTGTGTCTGTCCGGTCACCGCTGATACAAAAAAGGAGTAAGTGCATACAATACAATCATGTGGCAGCAGCTTGCCAAAGGCTCCTGTACAGTGGTATACATGGAAGGTGGCCATATTGCAAATATTGAAATGGGCATCCTATTATGACATCTGATATTGCCCCTCCATGACAGAAATGTCTGGTGTTTATTTCCCCTTTACTTTCCATGACCCATTAGTCAATACCTACCTTCCCTGGAGAAAGGAGTTCTGCACCACAAGAGAAAGATATGGGCCCCATAGCAGCTACGTATGCCCTTGGGCGGGTAAATAAACCTGCACATTCTTCCATACTGCCTATGTTACCCATAACTGAGCTCTAGGCCAATATCATTACCCCACCGTTCAGTGTTGTTCAGTGGTGCTACTGTAAGGCCGTGTTCACACTTTAGAATCTCTGGCCAGACAAAATGGGCCAGAGATTCCGAGTGTGGGCAGCGATGACTGAATCAGAAGGAAATCCCATGCAGGGTGTTTGGCATTTGCCAGATAACACCAAGATTGGCAAATTCGCCACTGGCTCCTTGTGCTCTTCACAGATTAAAGCAGGTTCACCCTGAGCACATGTGACAGACATGACAGAGTCAGGAGATGCCGTGGAAAACGTTCTGCTGCCTGCGACATCCTCCAGCATGACCGGTTTGGCGGTGGGTCAGTAATGGTGTGGGGTGGCATTTCTTTAGGGGGCCGCACAGCCCTCCATGTGCTTGCCAGAGGTAGCCTGACTGGCATTAGGCACCGAGATGAGATCCTCAGACCCCTTGTGAGACCATATGCTGGTGCGGTTGGCCCTGGGTTCCTCCTAATACAAGACAATGCTAAACCTCATGTGGCTGGAGTGTGTCAGCAGTTGCTACAAGAGGAAGGCATTGATGCTATGGACTGGCCCGCCCGTTCCCCTGAATCCGATTGAGCACCTCTGGGATGTCTCGCTCCATCCACCACAGACTGTCCAGGAGTTGGCGGATGCTTTAGTCCAGGTCTGGGAGGACATCCCTCAGGAGACCATCCTCCACCTCATCAGGATCATGCCCAGGCATTGTAGGGAGGTCATACGGGCACGTGGAGGCCACACACACTACTGAGCCTCATTGGGACTTGTTTTAAGGACATTACATAAAGTTGGATCAGCCTGTAGTGGGGTTTTCCACTGTGATTTTGAGTGTGACTCCATATCCAGACCTCCAGGGGTTGATACATTTGATTTCCATTGATAATTTTTGTGGGATTTTGTTGTCAGCGCATTCAACTATGTAAAGACGAAAGTATTTCATACGATCAGTTCATTCAGATCTAGGATGTGTTATCTTAGTGTTCCCTTTATTTTTTTGAGCAGCGTAGTATTAGTCCTGGCATCAGATACACTGCCCAATGCCATATCGCTTTGCCTGTATGCAAACTTTCCTCAAGCTGATCATGTGACCCAATTCGCCAGATCAGCAGCATTCCCAGTTATAGCCGACTATACAGAATATATATCGGGGTGCGCTGCTATCAGTGTAATCCCCGGCACCCAATGGAGCGGTGTGAGTCCTAATCCCTGGTGTGCAGCCATAGGGGGAGATTTATCAAAACCTGTTCAGAGGAAAAGTTGCTGAGTTGCCCATAGCAACCAATCAGATGGCTTCTTTCACTTTTTAAAAGGCCTCTGAAAAATGAAAGCAGTGATCTGATTGGTTGCTATGGGTAACTCAGAAACTTTTCCTCTGAACAGGTTTTGGTAAATTTCCCCCATTGTCTGTAGAAATGATCCAGACACGTGAATAGACTGTGAGGGGTAATCGCTGTAAAGTGGCCGCAGCGTCTTACAGAGTAATTATCGACACAAAGGAACCAATTCCAGCCTGGCTGAGGGTCTCGTGTCACCCGCCGGACCCCCTCTCCCCCCCAGCTCTCTGCACTTGTGAATGATCCATATAATAATGCTGTTTTGTATGCAGGGACATGAGAGCCGGCTTTACCTTCATCAGCCTTCTACCTCCCATAGTCTCCATCGCTTGCAATTTATCCCTGACAAGAGCCGCTTTAGGCAAGAAACAATCTGTTTTTCCTCCCTCGAAAATCTGGGAAAATAACATGTTTCCATACAGGAGCGAGTCCGACTCCTTTGTGTAATCTCCGGGACACCGCCGTCACTTGGTAATTTACTGCTGGTATTCTGGAGATTTTATGCCAATAACCCCACACCTGGCAGAGGCAGACCAGTGTTTTCCAACCCAGGTGCCTCCAGCTGTTGCAAAACTATAACTCCCAGCCTGCCCAGACAGCCAACGGCTGGAGGCACTCTGGTTGGAAGTCCGTGGCACCTGAAAAGCTGGTTACATCTCCATGGCCTCAGTCGAATCCTGCCAGGGCATGCTGGGAATAGTAGTTTTGCAACAGCTGGAGGTACAGGTTGGGAACACTGATTTATTTGCTGTAATGCTTTTATCAAATCACTTATATCCATGTCCTTTTGTGGCTTTCTGCTATTCCGTGTGCCCCTGGCTCTTCTCTGTCTAGGAAGGTTCTATGGCTGTGTTCATCCTGCTCCTCCTGTTTCATGACTGGAATGCCAGGACTGCAATGCATAATGAATCTACAAAACAATAGAGATTTCCATTCCATTAAAGCCTAGCTGTCATTTCTGCTGACTTTTCAGGATAAGCTGTCCTGTGTGTGTACATGAGGAGCAGCACCATTTCTGCCCATTATGTAACTTGTATATGGTATTTTTCAGCAGATTTCTGCTCTGCAGGCTTTATCTCTAATTTGCAGTTCTCCAAGAGACTGGTGGGGCAGATATCCCTCCATAGGCTGGTATTGCTTGCCTTGAGCTCCCTCCTCCCCCCTCCATAACTTTTTATTGCTTGTCTGGAGCTCCTCCCTCCATAGACTTTTATTGTTTGCCTTGAGCTCCCTCCTCCCCCTCCATAGACTTGTCTTGAGCTTCCTCCTCACACCACCATAAACTTCAATTGCTTATCTTGAGCTCCATCCTCCCCCACCAAAGACTTGTATTGCTTGTCTTGAGCTCCCTCCTCCCCACTCCATAGACTTTTATTGCTTGTCTTGAGCTCCCCCGACTATAGACATTTATTGCTTGTCTTGAGCTCCCCCAACTATAGACTTTTATTGCTTGTCTTGAGCTTCCTTCTCCCCCCTCCATAGACTTGTATTGCTTGTCTTGAGGTCCCTCCTCCTCCAACATAGACTTAAATTGCTTATCTTGAGCTCCCTCCTCCCCCCACCAAAGACTTGTATTGCTGTCTTGAGCTCCCTCCTCCCCCCTCCATAGACTTTTATTGTTTGTCTTGAGCTCTCCCAACTATAGACTTTTATTGCTTGTCTTGAGCTTCCTTCTCCCCCAGTCATAAACTTGCATTTGTTACAATTCACTGTTAGGAATGATAGCAGGAGTAAAGCAGGTAGTGGATCCTCTGGGCCTGTGTGGATAGAGACTTGAGCCGTGCCAGGGAGCGGGGTCTAAGGTGCCACCGGTCTTCACCAGAGCCTGCCGCAAAGCGAGATGGTCTTGCTGTGGCAGGTGACACCCAGGTCGCTGCCCCTGGCACGACTCATCCACACAGGTAGCTGAGGGGTAACGTGGCACAGACAGAGACTGGCAGGATGTGGCAGGCAGGACATGACTGGCAAGGCAGAAGGACAAGGCAGGAACACAGGAACAGGACAGGCCGGAACTAGGGACAGGTACACAGACTTGGGAAAAGGACCTGACTCAGGAACAGGACTTGACTCGGGCATAGGAATCACAGTCAAAGACAGACAACCAAGATCCGGCCCAGGGAGCAGGGAGGAGCAGATACTTATGGAGCAGGGACAGGTGCAAGCACTTTAAGAAAGTGAGCTCCGTAGCGCGCACGCCCTATGGGCTAGAGGCTCAAACGCTGGAGCTGCGGGAACCCATGGAACAGAGACACAGGACCGTAAGTAACAGTGGGCTGAGATTCGCATGCGGGCGCATCCCGCGATGCGAATCTCAGCCCCGCCGGCAACTGTAACAGAATTGCTTGTCTTGAGCTCCCTCCTCCCCCCTCCATAGACTTTTATTGCTTGTCTTGCGCTCCCCCACTATAGACTTTTATTGCTTGTCTTGAGCTCCCTCCTCCCCTTCATAGACTTATATTGCTTGTCTAAAGTTCCATTCTCCCCCCTTCATAGACTTTTATTGCTTGTCTTTAGCTCCCCCCACCATAGACTTGTATTGCTTGTCTTGATCTCCCCTCCCCCACCTAACATAGACTTGTATTGCTTTTCTTGATTTCCCCTCCCCCACCTAACATAGACTTGTATTGCTTGTCTTGAGCTCTTTCCGCCCCTCACCAAAGACTTGTATTGCTTGTCTTGAGCTCCCTCACTATAGACTTGTATTGCCTGTCTAGGGCTCCCTTCTTCCCCCTCAATAGACTTTTATTACTTGTCTTGAGCTCCTTCTACCTGAACCCCCCCCCCCCCTCTTCCATAGACTTGTATTGCTTGTCTTGAGCTCCCTCACTATAGACTTGTATTGTCTGTCTAGGGCTCCCTTCTTCCCCCTCAATAGACTTTTATTACTTGTCTTGAGCTCCCTCTACCTGACCCCCCCCCCCTCCTCCATAGACTTGTATTGCTTGTCTTGCAGATAACAAGCTTGATAACAGAGGGCATGTTCAGTTTATTTTTCCATCAAGAAAGACTGCTGCAGAATCAACGGCAGAATTCCGAGGATCAGGATTTGTTCACACTGAGATATAAACCAACAACAGTACCACCTCCCCTTCTCTGTAGTTGTCATTTCAGTGCATTTCCCACTGCAATTTTAAATGTATGTCTTATATTTTGATATATGTTTAATAAAATTGAATATTTTACATCATTGGTTCTGCTGTTGGTGTATATCTTTGGAGTGAACCAATTGTGGCTTCGTCCTGATTGCCAATTCTTTGGTGGAGGAATAATTTGTTCACATTGAGGAAATGGAGAGCTAAATTGCCTTTCTGAAATCCTCCTTTTTGCTCGATGGTAAAATGAAGCAGAAATGAAGCGGAATCTGGTGAGGAAATTCGAAGTCCCATTGTCTGGAATCCTGAACTTTCAAAACTTCCGCGGTGTGAATGAGTTAATGGAAAACCCATTCACACCAGATTTAGATTCGTGCAACATACTCTGCGAGCGGAATTCAGCCCAGAGATTGTGTAGAGTGAACATACCCGTAAGGTGGAATCTAAATGCGGAATGTAATGTGTACCTAACATAGTAACATAGTTTGTAAGGTTAAAAAAAGACAAGAGTCCATTGAGTTCAACCTAGAACCCTACTGTGTTGATCCAGAGGAAGGCAAAAACATGAGGCTAATGCCAATTGCCCCATGACAGAGGGAAAATTCCTTCCCGACCCCAATATGGCGATCAGAATAAATCCCTGGATCATCGTTCTATCCCCATAAATCTAGTATCCATAACCTGTAATATTATATTTTTCCAGAAAAGCATCCAGACCCCTTGTACTTGTTCATTGAGTCAGACATCACAACATCATGTGGCAGAGAGTTCCATAGTCTCACTGCTCTAAGGTTGGGTTCACACTACGATACAGGAACTGGATCTGGCTGGGGGGGGGGGGAGTGAAAACCAGGCACTCCCGTATCCCAGCAGGACCCGGCCCGTATCTCATTCATTTGATTGAGAAAACCGGAGTCAAACAGTGACTCTGATCGGCTCATTTTTGCCCCTTGTCCGGTTTTGTGACCGGACCTAAAACCGTAGAATCAATGTTTGACTCCGGTCGTGTCATTGAAATGAATGAGATGCGGGCCGGGTCCGGCTGGGATACGGGAGCGCCCAGTTTTCCTGTCCACCAGCCGGATCCAGCAGCCGTAGGTGGCAATCGTGATGTGAATTCCGCCTTACATTAAAGAATCTGTCTATGATGATGGTGAAACCTTCTTTCCTCTAGACGTAGAGGATGCCCCCTTGTCATGGTTACCGGACTAGGTATAAAATGATCACTATAAAGATCTCTGTACTGTCCGTTCATATATTTATACAGTGATCCCTCAACTTACAATGGCCTCAACATACAATAGTTTCAACATACAATGGTCTTTTCTGGACCATTGTAACTTGAAACCAAACTCAACATACAATGCTACGGACAGTCCAGATCTGTGAGACATGTCACAACTGGAGGCACTGACCAATTAGAATGGGCATTTTACTGGTAAATCACCTGTATTACTGAAGTGCATGCAGTGACTGGTGTCTGGTAGCGCCCCCTACAGTACAAGGAGGTATTACATGTTCTGTACTCTTTACCTGTATTACTGAAGTGCATGCACTGAGTGGTGTCTGGTATCGCCCCTACAGTACAGGGAGGTATTACATGTTCTGTACTCTTTACCTGTATTACTGAAGTGCATGCACTGAGTGGTGTCTGGTAGCGCCCCCTACAGTACAGGGAGGTATTACATGTTCTGTACTCTTTACCTGTATTACTGAAGTGCATGCACTGAGTGGTGTCTGGTAGCGCCCCCTACAGTACAAGGAGGTATTACATGTTCTGTACTCTTTACCTGTATTACTGAAGTGCATGCACTGAGTGGTGTCTGGTATCGCCCCTACAGTACAAGGAGGTATTACATGTTCTGTACTCTTTACCTGTATTACTGAAGTGCATGCACTGAGTGGTGTCTGGTATCGCCCCTACAGTACAGGGAGGTATTACATGTTCTGTACTCTTTACCTGTATTACTGAAGTGCATGCACTGAGTGGTGTCTGGTAGCGCCCCCTACAGTACAGGGAGGTATTACATGTTCTGTACTCTTTACCTGTATTACTGAAGTGCATGCACTGAGTGGTGTCTGGTAGCGCCCCCTACAGTACAGGGAGGTATTACATGTTCTGTACTCTTTACCTGTATTACTGAAGTGTATGCACTGACTGCTGTCTGGTGGCACCCCCTACAGTACAGGGAGGAACTAAAAGTTCTGTACTACTCCTTACCTGAGCCAGGGTTAGCTGCTCCTTTGGACACCAAGTAAGGGTGGCTCTATTAAGGACACAGGGGGGTATGTTTTTTTTTTTTTTTTACTGTGATTTGTCTCAAATTTTATGTCACTTTTTGCGACAAACAATTGCGCCAAATGGTTTAGAACAAAATCACTGATTTCACTTTGTTAGTTGTGATTTCAGTTACAATCATTCTTTGGTCTGGAATTCATTAATTGCGACTTTTCGATTTGGCGCAAGTTTAGGCGCAAATACCTTCATTTAGGCGCAAATACCTTCATTTAGGCGCAAATTGACACCATGAATAAAGTGACAGCGAAAATAGCTACAACAATAGAACGTCCCAAAGTCAGATTTACTGCCTGGAATTCTGGGGTCTGCGCCTTTTGTAGGGCTACATTTGTGCCAAAATTACAAACTTGCGTACGACAATTGATAATTTTGGCGCAAATATGCTCCATTTGACGCAAAAAACACACACATTGCTGCACCATTATTGATACATGTCCCCCACTGTGTGTATTTTACAGGACCCTGAAGAAGCTCCTGTCCTCTACATAAACCATTGTTTCACAACCAGGGTGCCTCCAGCTGTTGCAAAACTACAACTCCCAGCATGCCCGGACAGCCAACGGCTATCCGGGCATGCTGGGAGTTGTAGTTTTGCAACAGCTGGAGGCACTCTGGTCGGGAAACACTAACATAGACAGTGATTTACAGCTCCAGCAGATCTTTCTTACTTTTATATGTAAGGATTTGCTTTATCTATATTATTTATCTAATTATTTTTCTTTAATCCTCACTTTTTCCTATTTTTGGATGACATTTTGGTGCCTTTAGAACCAATTACCAGGTTTCCATAGAGTTCTGGTCTCAACATACAATGGTTTCAACATACAATGGTCGTCCTGGAACCGATTAATATTGTAACTTGAGGGACCACTGTGCATGTGATCTGATCGCCCCTAAGATGTCTTTTCTCTAAACTAAATAACCCCAAGTTATAACCTGTCTTGGTCCTGTAATCCCCCCCCCCCATACCATTATTATTTTTGTCGCCTCCTCTGC
The DNA here is from genome assembly GCF_029499605.1 of Hyla sarda. Classification (NCBI taxonomy): domain Eukaryota; kingdom Metazoa; phylum Chordata; class Amphibia; order Anura; family Hylidae; genus Hyla; species Hyla sarda. Next base: position 125,909,333 of record NC_079198.1, on the reverse strand, counting down.
CCCCTCCAGTTCAGCCATGTCCTTCTTATATACAGGGGCCCAGAACTAGACACGATACTTAATATATGGTCTGACTAATGATTTATACAGAGGCAAAACTATGTCCTTGTCCCGAGCCTCTACGCCTCTCTATACATCCCATGACTTTATTAGCCTTGGCAGCTGCTGCCTGGCACTGATTGCTACAGTAGAGTTTACTGTCCACCAATACCCCCAAGTCTTTTTTGGTAGAAGTTTGACCTAATGTTTTATTATTTAGCACATACCTGTCATATCACAGGAAAAATAATGCTTCTATATGTTACTCACTAGGTCATACAGATTCTTTACATGCCTTTTATATGTGTCTAGCTTCTGTATGAGGCTTGCAAATCCCTCTGTTCTGCTGTTCACTCATTCTGACATCCACTACTCAGGAAGGGGTGTGTCCTAGGCAAGCACTGAGCCCGCCCTCACTCACCATGCATTCACATTCTCCCTGAGTCTGCTGTGCTGTGCTAGGTCTCTTCATCCAATCACTGCAGGCTGCTCTGTAACCACCTCCTCTCTGTTTTCATACTGCAGTCTGATAGGACAGGAGTGAGCACAGAGAAGTGTTAGTTACCTCATCACTTACTGGACTTTGTCCCAGCCTGTGCTGCAGTCTGATAGGATTATGTTCTGGATGTTATGGGGACCCCTAGTGGTCTTTTTTTTTTTTTTTTTTTTTTTTTATAAGCCATGATTTCTAATAATAATAAGAGAACATTTTCTTATGAAGTATATTAGAAAGGTTAATGTTTTGCCAAGATGTACAACATATAAAAAGTTTTTGATTCTGACAGTGCCCATTCAAGGTGGAATCGGTGTCAAATTCATTATGTATTCCACCTGAATTTTCTCAGTGTGAACATACCCTATTTATCGGCGTATAACACGCACTTTTTAGGCTAAAATGTTTAGCCTAAAGTCTATGTGCGTGTTATACGCCGATACACCCCCATGAAAGGCAGGGGAAGAGAGGCCGTCGCTGCCCGCTTCTCTCCCCCTGCCTTTCCTGGGGTCTAGAGCGCTGCTGTCGGCCCTTCTCTCCCCCTGGCTATCGGCGCCGCTGCCCGTTCTGTCCCCCTGACTATCGGTGCCCGCGCCCCATTGCCAGCGCCAATAGCCAGGGGGAGAGAAGCGGCGCAGACAGCCAGGGGGAGAGAAGGGGCAGCGGCACCCATTGCCGGCGACAGTGCCCCGTTGCCTCCCCCCATACCTGGTCGCATAATTACCTGTTGCCGGGGTCGGGTCCGCGCTGCTTCAGGCCTCCGGCGTGCGTCCCCTGCGTCGTTGCTTTGCGCTGCACGGCGCATGACGTCAGTGCGCCGCGCCGTGCATAGCAACGACGCAGGGGACGAACGCCGGAGGCCTGAAGCAGCGCGGACCCGACCCGTCAGGGGGACAGAACGGGCAGCGGCGCCGATAGCCAGGGGGAGAGAGGGGCCGGCAGCAGGGCTCTAGACCCCAGGAAAGGCAGGGGGAGAGAAGCGGGCAGCGACGGCCTCTCTCCCCCTGCCTTTCCTGGGGGTATATCGGGGTATACACGCGCACACACGCACCCTCATTTTACCATGGATATTTGGGTAAAAAACTTTTTTACACAAATATCCTTGGTAAAATGAGGGTGCGTGTTATAGGCCGATGCGTGGTATACCCCGATAAATACGGTAATCTTAGGGTCTATTCACACTCAAATTAAAGCCATAGACTTCTATGGGATTCCATACTCTACTTCACATTTCTGAATTTCCACTTGTGAAGTTGGTGTGGCATGGGTGTGGAATCTGTGCGGAAATTCTGCAAGCGGAATTTCAGAAGGCTGAATTGGAGTGCAGAATCCCATAGAAGTCTATGGGCTTTAATCTGAGGCAGAATTCTGCTTGCAATTCCACTTTGAAATTACAGGCAGAAATTCCGCTTACTAAAATGTAGCGAATGGGTTTTCCGTTCACAAATTTACACTTCAGAATTTGTGAAGCGGAATTTGTGAACGGAAAATCCGCTTGAAAATTTCCGCCTGAAGAATGGCACTGCTCATTCTTCAGGCGGAAATACTCGCGAAACACATTGCAGTCTATTGGAGAGTGCAGTGTCCGCACGGTCCTAGAGCCGACTGATTCAGTCTGCGCTGGCCATACTCGGAATCTCCGGGCGGAAATTTTCTGCCCGGAGATTCCGCTGTGTCAACCTAGACTAAGGCTGGGTTCACACTGTGGAATTTCTGGGCACAATTTCTGCTGGAGATCGAGCCGGCGGCACTAGGACCGCGCGGACTACATTGCCGTCCCCATAGATGGCAATGCATTTCTAAGCAGATCTCCCAGAAGATCCACCCAGAAATGCAATGCAGTCTATGGGGGCAGCAATGCAGTCTGCTCGGTCCTAGCGCCGCCGGCTCGATCTCCGGCAGAAATTCTGCCCAGAAATTCCGCAGTGTGAACCTAAGCCTGAGGGTCTATTCACATGGCGGAGATTCCGCAGTCTGAACCTACCCTTACAGAATAGCCTTTAACAACTGGGATAACCCGCCTCCTGGTTACCTGATGTGGTTTTTCGGATGCAGTGGATATGGAAACATGGCAATAGGTGACAAGCATTTTCACCAGCGCATTTTTTTTTTGCTGCGGTTTTGGGTGCGGACTATCCTCGTACACTGCGGTCAATCCACGTCTCGGTGACCTGGCGCAGATTTCCCGTGGAATCTGATTGCAATCCGCTGCGATAAGATGTAACTGTGTGTATTGGTATCAGTTTGGGGGGGGGGGGGGGGGGAGAGGGAGCGGTCTGCACTGATCCATGAGGACCGGCTGTATCCTGTGCATGCAAATAGTGCGGAGCCAGGATTATCGCAGGAACTTTTCCTCCTTCTGCATCATTGTCTGCAGCACTGAGCTGTCTGTAGCATCACTGCATGGAGAGCGGCCGTGCGCATCCCCCCCTAGGGATCATTATTAATCCAATAATTAAACATTTATTGGTCCCAGCACCTGGTTTCTGCCTTTCCTATCGGCCCCCCCAGGGGACCCTCCCTCCGCAGCATCACTGGAGTCAGTACAGAGGGAGGAGAGAAGCCATCAGGAGACTGGGGGCTCAGCCTCACACAGATATCCAAAGTTATTCCGCAGGATTCCTGACAGATGCCTGGACATGCTGGTAGCGAGCAAGGAAAAGGGGGGGCCCTTCTTGTGTGACCGAGCCCATTAATCGGGGGCCCCTCTGGTGCTGATCAGCGAAGATCTAGGAAATTTGGGAGACTCCCTTATCTTTAATTCTGGGGGGGCTACTTCTTGCATTAAAAAAAAAAAAAAAAAAAAAGGGGGGTGAATCCGCATCCATAAGCCTCTAGATAAGGGGTTCCCTTTGTCTCCCTCGCAGGTTGGGATATTTGAGGGGTGTCCCTGCAGCCAAGATGCTGCGCTACCTCCTGAAGACCCTGCTGCAGATGAACCTCTTTGCAGACTCTATTCCAGGAGAAAATTCCAATTCCACCGATTTGTTTTACCAATTTAACTCCACGTTCCCCGGCTTCAATGGAAGTTTCTTCGATTTTAGCAACCTGACCAGCTTCAATGGTAAGACGCCCTCTTCTTTATATTTTTGGGGGATGTAAATTGGGGGGGGGGGGGGGGGGCACATATTATACAATAACAATGATGTCATGTCCTTATGGGAAACTGAGTTCATTCCAATTGCCTGACAACATAAATACAACAATTATCCAGAATTTTGACAACTTTTGCAATCTGTATTCCAGTGTTTCCCAACCAGGGTGCCTCCAGCTGTTGCAAAACTACAACCCCCAGCATGCCTGGACAGCCTTCGGCTGTCCAGGCATGCTGGGAGTTGTAGCTTTGCAACAGCTGGAGGCACTCTGGTTGGGAAACACGGCTGTATTCTGATAAGTTTCTGCGCCGCTCTGTAGTCATGTGATCAGAAATCTGCGCGGCGCTGGGGGTCGCTTCCTACTAATGCAACTATCCCGTCTGATCTGCTGCTTAATGGCTACACCAGGAATTTCTGCATTGAATTTCAGAATTTCTTAATTTTCTCCATGAATTTCTGCATTGTGTTCTGCATGGTACAGATGTAGCAGAGCTTAATGTGACATTATAAATAATGGGTTGTTTGCGCGTCACACAGTATAGATGATATGGAAGGTTTACCTGCAGTCCTATGTAACACCACAGATAACACAGTGATACCTCTCTGAGTACAGATAATGTAGTAGATGTGACCTGCAGTCCTATGTAACACCACAGATAACACAGTGATAACTCTCTGAGTACAGATAATGTATAGATGTGACCTGCAGTCCTATGTAACACCACAGATAACACAGTGATAACTCTCTGAGTACAGATAATGTATAGATGTGACCTGCAGTCCTATGTAACACCACAGATAACACAGTGATAACTCTCTGAGTACAGATAATGTATAGATGTGACCTGCAGTCCTATGTAACACCACAGATAACACAGTGATAACTCTCTGAGTACAGATAATGTAGTAGATGTAACCTGCAGTCCTATGTAACACCACAGATAACACAGTGATAACTATCTGAGTACAGATAATGTAGTAGATGTGACCTGCAGTCCTATGTAACACCACAGATAACACAGTGATAACTCTCTGAGTACAGATAATGTAGTAGATGTAACCTGCAGTCCTATGTAACACCACAGATAACACAGTGATAACTATCTGAGTACAGATAATGTAGTAGATGTGACCTGCAGTCCTATGTAACACCACAGATAACACAGTGATACCTCTCTGAGTACAGATAATGTAGTAGATGTGACCTGCAGTCCTATGTAACACCACAGATAACACAGTGATAACTCTCTGAGTACAGATAATGTAGATGTTACCTGCAGTCCTATGCAACACCACATGTAACACACAGTGATAACATTGAGTACAGATAATAAAGTAGATATTATTAGCAGTCCTATGTAACACTACCGATAACAGTGATAACTGAGTACCAATAATGTAGTAGATGTGACCTGCAGTCCTATGTAACACCACAGATAACACAGTGATAACTCTCTGAGTACAGATAATGTAGTAGATGTGACCTGCAGTCCTATGTAACAACACAGATAACACAGTGATAACTCTCTGAGTACAGATAATGTAGTAGATATCACTGTTATCTGTGGTGTTACATAGGACTGCAGGTCACATCTACTACATTATCTGTACTCAGAGAGATATCACTGTGTTATCTGGGGTGTTACATAGGACTTCAGGTAATATCTACTACAATATTGGTACTCAGTTATCACTGTGTTATCTGTGGGGTTGCATAGGACTGCAGGTAACAACTCTCTCAGTACAGATAATGTAGTAGATGTTACATGCAGTCCTATGTAACACCACAGATAACACAGTGATAACTCTCTGAGTACAGATGATGTAGTAGATGTTACATGCAGTCCTATGTAACACCACAGATAACACAGTGATAACTCTGAGTACCAATAATGTAGTAGATGTTACCTGCAGTCCTATGTCACACCCCAGATAACACAGTGATTACTCTCTGAGTACAGATGATGTAGTAGATGTTCCCTGCAGTCCTATGTAACACCACAGATAACAGTGATAACTCTGAGTACCAATAATGTAGTAGATGTTGCCTGCAGTCCTATGTAACACCCCAGATAACAAAGTGATAACTCTCTGAGTACAGATAATGTAGTAGATGTTACATGCAGTCCTATGTAACACCACAGATAACACAGTGATAACTGAGTACCAATAATGTAGTAGATGTTACCTGCAGTCCTATGTAACACCCCAGATAACAAAGTGATAACTCTCTGAGTACAGATAATGTAGTAGATGTTACATGCAGTCCTATGTAACACAACAGATAACACAGTGATAACTGAGTACCAATGATGTAGTAGATGTTACCTGCAGTCCTATGTAACACCCCAGATAACACAGTGATAACTCTCTGAGTACAGATGATGTAGTAGATGTTCCCTGCAGTCCTATGTAACACCACAGATAACACAGTGATAACTCTCTGAGTACCAATAATGTAGTAGATGTTACCTGCAGTCCTATGTAACACCCCAGATAACAAAGTGATAACTCTCTGAGTACAGATAATGTATAGATGTGACCTGCAGTCCTATGTAACACCACAGATAACAGTGATAACTCTCTGAGTACAGATAATGTATAGATGTGACCTGCAGTCCTATGTAACACTACAGATAACACAGTGATAACTCTCTGAGTCCAGATAATGTAGTAGATGTTACCTGCAGTCCTATGTAACACCACAGATAACACAGTGATAACTCTCTGAGTACAGATAATGTATAGATGTTCCCTGCAGTCCTATGTAACACCACAGATAACACAGTGGTAACTCTCTGAGTCCAGATAATGTAGTAGATGTCACCTGCAGTCCTATGTAACACTGCAGTGATTGCACTATGAGTTGTGCCAACTCAGCTCTACTACAGCTGACACTCTGAGCCCTGCTACATCTGCTAATCTCCGCTGAGCTGTTACTTATGTGCCCCTCACTCTGGTGACATCAGGATCATCTTGTATCATTTGTGGACTTTCGGTACATTTTCTTGCTTTAGGACGTCACTTGTGGATACAAATCATCCCCCCTAAAATGACGGCTATCCGGGCATGCTGGGAGTTGTAGTTTTGCAACAGTTGGAGGCACACTGGTTGGGAAACACTGGTCTAGACCCTAGATCTCCACGCTGTAAACCTCCAGCTTTTGCAAAACCACAACTCTCAGCATGCCCGGACAGCCAACGGCTGTCCGGGCATGCTGAGAGTTGTAGTTTTGCAACATCCGGATGTCCACAGTTTAGTAACCTCTAGACACTAATATCGCGTTTCCTGTACCTGGCGCACCCTCGGTAACTCAGACTGGTTCCGTAACTCTTCGTATCGCCGTAATACACAGCGCGGTAGAGCAGAGCCGAGTGTGTTCGCTGCCTGAATGCTCGGGAATAAGTTGTATGACACAATATATGTCACGTGTTGTGCTGAGCCGTGTGTGTAAGCGTGTTGGGGGAGTGTCCGGGGAGGAGTAGCCGAGCGCGTTTCCCCACGTGGAGGATTTTTCGGGTTTCTACGTTTTTGGGCAGGACGTCCTCCTCAGCTGTAATTTGGGTTGTTGATCCAGGGATTTTCTTGGTTGACATTTACAGGGATCGGGTTTTACGTCTTCTGGATCAACGTGGCTTCAAAATAATCGATTGGACCTGTTATTAGTGATGAGCGGCAGGGGCCATATTCGAATTTGCGATATTTGGCGTATATATTGACGATTATTCGTCCTATGTTCGCGAAATTCACATGTTCGCTGTGTTCGTTTACTTTTTTTTTCCATGCGAAAATTCCCATGGAAAATTTGCATAAAAATATGCAAAA